>NW_027223322.1:2204411-2327559 GCF_030449975.1 Polyergus mexicanus | reverse complement strand
AAGCAGTGGTATCAACGCAGAGTACTTCGGCTTCCTACGTTGAAAACAGACCAAGTACGTCTCAGTTCGGTGCGATTGTTTAAGCGAAATTTTGATCGATTACGAGAGCGCTCGCGCGAGATAAATCTGTCATTCGCAGACGTATGCAAAATGCATAGAACCAGTATGCGCGATAGAACCAGTGCAATCTCGGAATTAACCGCAACCGTCGTGCTCTTTGATACGAGTTCTTTTGTAAACCATTTGTCCTATTAAAGCTTTTTGTCGCGTTTATACAATCTTCACGTATTCGATACAGCTGTTCTGATAACAATGTCACGTGATAGCCAAATTCTCATTGAATCAATCGAGTGCTGTATCAAATTGAGACATCGATTTACAAAAATATGAAATATAGCGTATCTTTTTTTACAGAGAAATTCGTTTATTGATCTAATAGAATTAATATCAATAAAAGAATTTATATATATATATATATATATATATATATATATATATATATATATATATATATATATAATTCGATGTTGAAATAATATATGCTTTTAAATTTCAAAGCGTTTTTTAATTTTAAAACTTAATGATTTTTTTATTGTTCGATTAGTGCGTGTCACGTCAATATTGCGCAATATCGAGTGACTTGAGATAATACTTTTCAAAAATCGAATATATCTAAAATACAAATAATTTATTTAATATTATTCTATAATCCTCGACACACAGAGTTTATTTAAATGCTTGGCTGATATATGTATACAATAATTGACTGTGAACAACCGAGGTCCGACGTGAGTCGGATTAGGTTAATTAATACTGGAAAGCTTGCAAATTGAAGCAGTGGTATCAACGCAGAGTACTATAGCTTATACCGTGCTTTAAATAATGCAACGTTTATCTATATCCGGAGCTGGATCGATCGAAATGCGGTCCAATAAACCAGACTCTTCCTCAAGCGTGTTTATGAAACCTTCTACGACGCTCGTCTCTTTTTTCTTTGTTATCTTTATAGCGTTTTGGCACGTACGGGTTACTTTGGGTTATAGAGGTCATTTCTTCTTAGTCTGGTAATATAACACGTCGCGATCCAAGCGCAATATTCGAAGCATCTCAAAACGGAAATGACAGATTTAACGCTAAATAGTTTAAGCAAGGTCTATTGAATCTTACGAAATTTCTGTCGCGATTAATATTTCATATACATACATATTTCGTTAACTCTTTATTTAAAATTAATCATTTTACATATTAATTCTCTCGCATTTAAAAAATTTTACAGAAAAAAAAAGAAATAAAATAAAGAATAAAATGTCTAGTTTTGTTATAAAAAGTGGAAATTTATTATCGATTTATGGATTCGTTAATATAAAAAATAATTAATTAATAATCTACTTTTATTATCTTATCTGAAAAATAAAATACTTTAATATTATTTATGCGATTAATTTCGAGCAATTTGTAGCTTCAAGCAAAGTCATTTACGAGTCTTCAATGAAAATACGATCACAATCGACAGTGAATCACGTATGTGCAAGTGTCGATACTCAAAATAAGCTATTGCCTAAAATACTCCAAGATCTGGCCCGACCGACGCACAGAAGATCGCTTTTGCCGATATGCTAGACAATCAGTAAAAATAAAATAGAAACTTATCATTTCATCACATTCTTATCACTTAATGCGCAATAATAATTCCCCGCACAAGTAATAGCTTATTGAAATGATATAAAAGTGCTCCCCCGGCGAGAGAAAAATTGCATAATCAATCACGAGATCTCGCCTTTGTTCCAGCACCGACAAGATACTCATCGTAACGAGATAAATCGCATCATGTTCATCGACGTGAAACTTTATTAGAACGTAGAACGTACCTGGTATCGGCGCGTTGAGGAAGGCCTGGTTTTTCGCCACGAGAAACGAGACGATAACAAATAGGCACCACGCGAGGACAATCATCCTGGATCGAAGCGATCGCTGTTTAGTACGCATACGATCCGTTCGAGATCAGCTTGTCGTACTGTTCGGTCGACGCGTGCACTACGTGACTTTCACGCGTCTCTTACGCATACACGTATGCTCGATACTAATAGTCGCACGATGAAATTTATTTGGCTTATAAAAAAAAAAAAAAAGAAGAAGAAGAAGAAAAGAAAAAGAAAAGGGAAACGATTTTTCTCGTCGGCACACGTGACTCTCGCTGCACTTGGTGTGGCGCGCCACGCAGACGACTCGGCTCTGCCGACTTCTCCGACCGGTTAGCCAGCAGTGAACTGCTCGTGTTCCTACCTCGGGTATCGTAATATACATAAAGTCGCCAGATAAGCCACGGCTGACACCCCACCACGGACGCACCTCGTCGTAGGACGGCCCGTTCCCGCTCGCTCTGTGGTGCGCGCCGTTGAAGAGCTTGAAATCCTCTTGCCTCCCGATACGAGGTACAACGTGGTGCCCTAGCTCGTGGCCCCGCTCGACCCCCCCCCCCTCCTTCCCCGCCCCGCGGGACGCGATACGCGTCGTGATACATACGATCGTGATCGTGTGACTCTTCGTTGTCGTGAAAATTAATGCTCTTTACGTCGACGTCGATTAAGCGACCCTGGTTATAATGATGGAGAGGGGAGGGGGGGGGAGGGCCGGAAGGCCGGAGGGCCTCTCTGGTTACTCTTTCTAAATGAGTAATTAATATACATTGAAATATTATATAGTTAACGTATTATGTTTCGGTTTTCGGAATGTAATGCGAGATTGACGTATATGTTTTGATTCGAACATTTCGATTTCTAGGACGCAAGAGTTCTTGTCTCGTGTTTGTTCCTTTTTTTTTTTTTTTTTTTTGAGACTGGAAAAGAAATTGTCCGCTGATACGGACTATATATGAATATATGTATACGAGTCCCACGTGTGACAATACAAATGTCCGCGTTATATGTTGGCGAGTAAAATTGACAAGTCGATTATGAAACGATAAAAAAACTTACATCCGTAATACCTGATTGTATAACATATCGCACAGTATTTCTCGATCATTTAAATACTTCGTTATAAAACACACAAGTTCGATGTAAAATGTTAAGGTCACTCGATCATTCTGTCGAAATCCTTTCGTCATCGCGCGCGATATGATTACGATGTGCTTCCGCGCTCGCTGATCCCGCCGAAATGCGCGTCGGTTTTCTTCTTGAGAAAAACTCGGCTCAATTTTTTTAAGGCGTCCTATATGTGAGATGCGTCATCTGAAATCTTCTTCCTCCGAATCGTCGACGTTTCAATAAAAATCCTTCGTTCGACATTTACATATATGTCTGCTTCTCGTACCGTGCAGAGTAGATATTATATTTCTTATACGTGTATATTATCGTGAGATTGAAAAAAAATTCGTCGGCTATAGTCGCACATTTAGAGTCACATTTTCAACTTATCGGACTGTACCTTTATGCAGTTTGCATGTAAAATGACAGAGGGACCAGAGACAACGGATATTTATAACTTCGTAAACTTGCCAGAATTATGAACATTTGCTTTTCTCTCCTGTGGCATTTCGTACAGAAATAATAGGAAGAGATATACAGAGAAGCTTGGGAATAATTATAATAACTTTAACAAAAGTTTCGTATACATTGCGCGTAAAAATATTAAAAGATATAAAAACGCCCGATATAGAAGAGGAGGTGGAGGAGGAAGGGGTAGGGGGAAGGGAGCGAAGAGTCATCGATCTTCTCGACGATGGTATCGGTGGGAACAGGTGTATATCTTCGCTTCGATAGAGAAATTGATAACAGATACATGAAATTGTATAGTTTTCTTGATAAGACGGGCGCGCGCATCCCGCCGATACATGCATTCGAGAGATAATGATGTGAAATGACGCATATGATGCTCGCGTCGAAGTTATCCTGTCACGATGATGAAAAGATGTCATTTTTGACGTAACGTTACGGAGACGGTGCGCGTGAGAAAACTCGTGAAAATCCCCACTGCGTGAATTTTCCACGAAAGACAGTAATCTTATAATTGTATGTTGCTTTACGTTGTCCACGCGCAGATGAAACGACGGGCGAACGTCAGACTTGGAATGTATATATACGAAATTGATTTGCGCGACCGGTATCGCTTTTCGTATCCATCTCTTACACCGGTAATTTTACCGATAACCCGGTCACGAACGGTTGCTGTGCTGATGTCGATTAAAAATATCAATGAGATATTGATATACTTGTCACTATTCCTCATGTATCATCATCCATCCGTACAATAACATAAATCGCAAACAATCGCTTCCTGTTACAATGTCCTTAAAATCGAAATAATATATCGTGTGTATCTTTGATACGATCTTATCTGCCGTTATTCTTAGAATTCATTGTTGAGGTCACCGTCCTGTTCTAAAGAGAAAGCCTGAGATAGAATGAAATGTGGAAATAAGATATGCGAAAGGGGAAAGGTTTAATTAATATAAAAATTTAACTCTCATTATAAATAATGATAGAGAAAAATATATATTGTATTATTTTTTGACATATATATATATATATATATTTATTTTTGATATATATTTATTTATATTTTAATAGCAATTCATAATCTTGACTGATTATAATTTTATTGCCTCGAGTTTTCTCTCATATCTTTAGAAGGACATCAATTGAAAAATTCTTGCATTTCCCATCAAATAGACCTTGACGATAAATGAATATCTTCATTTTTGCGACTCTTATATCATTGTTGTTCACTTATTATGATGTCATTTCGCTGATCTAATGTCACGGTCGAGACTTGTCGAGAATAAGGAAGATTGTTAGGATTGTGCATGATTTGGAAGGATAAAAAATACGAAAAATAAATTACGTTTTCGCAAACTTTGAAGTATCACGAAAATAAAACAGACATATAAATAGACGTTAAAAGCTTTTCAATCGTAATACCTTTATACATGGCAATGTTTTCGATCATTCGTTAAAAAAAGTGAAATTCACACATTTAATATCTTCGCTGCCGGACGTGTTATGCTTTTTTTTATCCGCATAAAGATTTTTTTTTTTTTTATAACTCTCATAGAGAGCTTTCATGATTCCTTTTTTATTACAATTAATTTTCTACTGCATAAAAATGATGTAAGACGTGATTGTTTGTCACTGAATATAATACGCTTATCTTCTTTTACTACTCCTTTGTAAAGACTTTGTTTTAATTTATCTCGTACAATACGATGACGAGCTTTGAGATACGATGCGTCGCATGAGATCTTCAGGCTCTCCATTCTTGAATATCAATTTATCGCGTTCATAATAATATATAAATTGTTAAACTTATTCGTAATGCTTTCACGATTGTCGAATAATTAACTTGAATTATGCGGTAGAAATAATTCTATATATTTAATAAAATATAATAATTAAAAAAAATATATATTTGCCGCTAAACACAACGAAGGAATTAAGTGATCAAACGAAATAATCGACTCTGTGCGTTGCATAATTTGAGATTTTGATTCAACGGACATTTTGAACCAGCGAACATCTGAATTTTCGTTTCTCCGAATCGCGTTTAGCCATCTGCAAATCCAAATGTCACCATACACACTGCTACTGAATTAGCATAATCTCCTTGTCTGCGTGCTCGTACGCGTGGTAATTCCTAGTCAAATATTTCCGTTACAAGTAAAGCCATCCGGAGTTTAACATTTCGTATATTTTATCGTATATTAGACACGCATAATTATCTTGATATATATATAAATTGTCGCGCATAAAATATTGCATAAATATTATACATGATATGTAATACCGACGAGGGATTAAGAATGAGACATGAGTCAAAGAAACGCATTATTTACAATTCCACGTGCATCGATATTTTTATGGCGCTACTCGTTGCTATTCCTAATAAGCGACTGATGAATTAACATATGTATTTTTACTTATGCGTATACGGCACGAAGCATGCATCGCTAAATTAATTCTTTTAAACTCTTCATCGACTTGTTTACGCGCGTAGAACTTGCATTAAACTCGCAATCGTCGCATATTGAAATAAATAAGTTAATAGTAAAGAATGAAAGAGATGAGAGAGAGAGAGAGAGAGAGAGAGAGAGAATCTTTAGACAAATATCTCCCGCTAAAAAATGAGATTTATCGATTATGAGAAATGGAAAAATTTTTAACACGTGAGATTATAGCGAAGAGGAGTGATTTAAAGTCGCGAGTAAAGTCTAAATTTTGACCAGGAGACTGATACATACATTGGGGAAATACGTCAGATAACGTCGTATAACGGCACGTGATCGCCATTTCGCTCTTGACAGTTCGCGGCTCCTTTTCTTTTTTCTTCCTCCATCCTTTCATAATTCTTCCCTCCTTTACGCGGTATTACGCGAGTGTCACGCGCGTCGAGGCTAACTTATGTGATACTTGACACAGAGCTACCGGCGGTATAACGAGCCACCTGGAACAAGACTAACGAGCATCTCACATTTCGTGTGATGCATCCCGGTGAGCGATACGCGTTCGCGCTGTAATGAGTCATCATGGTTTTTCGGTACCATCCTATGAGCGATTTCAGACAACGCATAGGAAGACTCATCGCACGATCGATCTCGGTTATTAAAGCAATCAGGTGTAATACGTGTAGCGCAAACGTAAAAATGTGTTGACGTCCTAGCGATTGTGTATTGACGGATTAACGATGCACGTGGATTATATAACTTATCGGCAAACAAATAAATATACACGAATGACGTTGAAGTGTGATTAATTTGTTATTTCACTTTTTTCTTTTTCTTTATGCATCATCTGTTTTTTTTTCTCGCGTATCCTTTTGAATTGCGAATGCAATGGAAATATATGTTATTATAAAGGAGATTTAAAGACGCAAAGTATAGTGTTGTTAAACTGATGTTTAACAACTGCTATCAAAATTTATTATCTTTGCGTCACGTATAATATGTATATACAGAATGCTCAGATGGAAGGCGGAGAAAATATTCTTTTTTATTGCAGTTAGTATTATTACTAAGAGAATAAAAAGATCTTTTTTTCTACTTTTCTCGGAAATGACGCAAGTATTGACGGGTCAAAATCAAGTTCTGCAAACGTAATGTGGGTGTCTGCAAATTCTCTTGAATAAACTTCAGCGATACGTGGAGGAGAATTTAATTCGAATATATCGCGAACTTTCTCGTCGGGCTTTTCGCAGTTTTCTTGTCGCGGATCGACTTACGCTCGTTGGACCGCGCGCTTCAGTTCTGCATTTATTGTTGTCTTATGCTAATCCGAACACCAGACATTTTCGCATTACCCGCGCACGGTATTCTCTTCCTCATGCAGTGTGCATATATTATTCTGTCCACATATCCGATCGCACATCAAATATGCATCTATCTAAATATACCGGACGATTTATCGCGTTATCAATATCGCGACGTAATATTCGTAACAACTTCTCGTATCGTTCAATCACATTTCGATCTCAGTGGCAGAACATCGTTTTGTATAATACGATAAGGTAGTTGTATTTTTTTTTTCTATGTAGTCTTCGCGGCTTGATCGTTAAGCGATGTTTACGGAATCGATATCAGTTGAGGTCGCAACGAGGACTACCGTCATTAATTACGTGAGGATGGTGTGTATTAACATAGACGCCATTCTTCGCAGTTCAAAATAAGAGTCTCATGCTCGGTATATTTTTCTTCGTTGTTTATAAGAATCTCATTATAATTCTTGCGAAATTATGTGTGCTACGCATCAAGTATTATCTCGCGGTAGAAAAAGTAATTATATATATCTCACAGAAATTATAAAATTTGTTATTGAGCCTTTTCGTACGGCGGAGATAATGATCTCGTATGTAATATGTGTGTAATTAGCATGATGTGAAAACAAAGCGCTCATCGGAATATTGGACGATATGTAAATATCAGACTCTCTTCATTACGGGGCTTACTAGTCGTGTTGTGACTTAGTATTATATATCGTGTTATAACGATGTTTATCACGGCATGCGTACGAGTTATATTAAACATTATTACTTATAATAATTAGAATAATAATTACGCGCGAGTATAATTTTATATGTATAGTGTGTTCTTAAAATGTTGGGATCAATTTAATGTATGTATTGGTTTATTATCAGTGCTATGTTTGGAGCTATTTCACGATTTTAATAATGAAGATATCGATTAACATTGCATAATTTAAAATATCTGCCTATATTACGGACACATCAATGATTATTCAGGTATATTCAAAAATACACTATAGACTTTACATTAATATTTAAATCAATAATATAAATAGAAAATAAGTGAAAGATCATATATAGAAGTGAGACATCATATATAGAATAACAATATAAAATAATCTATTCTCCAAATACATCTTACATTATCGCATTTATGTTTTTTAGTTTATTCGATTAATCAGTGAGATATCTTAAATTCGCAATATTCATGCAGGGCATTTTGCATTAATATGATAAAAACGATTTATCTGACAGGTCTTCATCTCTAAACGAATCGCAAACATAAAAATACATTTACAGTTATCAAATTTAAACATATGATTTTTCGTGATAAAATAAATGGCTGTTCATGTATCATAAAAATATTATTAAATATCGGTTTCTGTTTATTTAAGGCATTTCCATTCATTCTTATCTAGGTACAATAATGTAAAGACAACAATAATATTTGCATTTGAAGGATATTAAAATGAAGAATATTAAAATGTTTTTTAATATATGAATACATGCGTATACTTTTTAATTGTTAACTAATTCTGAAATATATTATTATACGATAGAAATATAAAATTTCTTTTTCTTTTTAAATTTAATAATTTAATAATTTAAATTTTATATATATATATATATTAAATTTATTAAATTATTAACAGAAAATTTATAATAAAATGCGTAAGAAGTGTAAGTGTAAGAAAAGACAAGAGTGTCCAACTAAGTTTAATTCCAAAGTTAAAAAAGAACAGATATACTTTGAACATTTCACATATTATTTCTGTATTTTTAGCATTTGATACGATAAAGACAGTATCGCAAACAGGAATCAATTAATCCGGAAATAAAATATTTTACGAGATAAGACTTTTTAGATACTATCAGTCGTTTGTTCCCGTACTTTGACATAACGATATTGTAAAGATTTTACGATATCAATGCCGTCACCTTGCTACAATCGAATGTATTATTTTATGAAAAGAATTGTGAGGTGTGTCAACAAAAATTTGCACATGTTACATATCGAAGATACGCTCGGTGCTAACTAAATACAAGCTTTTTAAATCACATTGGCTCTTTATTTATTTGTTGCTATTATTATCTGCGATGGGTTATAACAATTTCGTGAAGTTGTTATATTGCTCGTGATAACTCGTTTTTTTTTTTTATTACTACGATACAGCGCGTTACATTTAGCGATGTTTTTTATTGCTTGAATTACGTATCCACATGAAATGACGAAACGTAAATTTGATAAGTAATTTTTTTTTAACGCGTTTTATATAATAGTTGTTGAATTTTAATTGATAAAAGCTTCATGTTTTTAAAATTGCATGATTGTGCACGTATTTGCTTTTATCACTTGTGCGATGATAAATTCGCTCGATTTAAGTATTTATAGCTATCAGTCGATATTTTCAGTTCAATATTGATCCAACGTGACCGTAGATTCGTGAATATTCTGTTGTGCGCGTGTGTGTGTGTGTTTCCGATAGCAAACAACGATTGTAAGCAGGCAAATTAGCGTTTAATAATAATCTTGTATGATGATTGCGTGTATAGATTTTCAGTTAACTAATATCTAACAATCGCGTTTAGAGTCTATCGGTACATCTGTCGCAACACAAGTGCGTTCTCTATTTTTAACATTGCCTAGCCTCGCTAACGATAAGACACACCTACGGTAGTCGATAGCGCCAGTATCGTCCAGTAACGTTCGAATGAAGTGATAAAACGCAAATTTCATAATTAATTAAAAACGCGTTTTAATACCTGCTGAATTTTAATTAGTAAAATGTGTATAGAAAAAATAAACACGATTAATGTTGAATATTTTTTTATACTTCTTTTATATTTAAAAAATTTTTTTATTAATCTTTTCTTATCGACATAATTATATAATTACTTATTAAATAAATGTATTATTTATTTATGATATTTAGGAATATAATAGAAAAAGAATATTATTGCATTGAAATTACTCTTATTATTTACACAAACAAGAGCTAGAAAACAAAATTCAATCTCTGGAATCTAAGAAACTCCACATAACTTGTTATAAAAATTGATGAAGACAATATTATCGTTTTATAATTTTGCATGTTTTGTATAAAGATGTATCGATCGAAAAATATAGATCATTTATCTCAAAGAAAGAAAAAAAAAAATGACAAACATAATAATTTATGTTTCGTGAATAAAAATGTTTACATTATAGAAACGGTAGATTAACTTGGAAATGCATTAATTTATCGAGTAGATAGATAAATATTCTCGAGATTATTTGCATTTATGAAAATAATTGAATTACTCAACAGAGTATTTGCGTCAGATAGTCATAAGCGTATGTATTGTACATCATGGGCGCGAATTTTCTTTTTATACTCGTAATATTGTACAATATAAAGCTCGTTCTACATAGCGCGCGTTAGCACGTTACACCGCGCTATTTATGAACGTATATTCGCGGACTTATCAGGTTAGCTTGGCCCAGAGACCGTAGAGTGAAAAATACACTCGATACCGCGTCATAAAGTGCAATATCATGTAGTAGAACGCAATAAAAGTATCTGAAAGCTGTGTAAGTTGTCATTAACGATCGGCAGCTGCAATCCGTAAAAATTTTAGATTTCTCGATACTATAAATAAAAAGAAGAGAGCATAGAGGAAAAACGCATTTTATGTCAATATGTTCGCAGATGAACAAAATAGACAACAAGCGATTCCTCTAGAATATCTTATCTTAAAATATTACATATAAAATTTATCTCTCTGATGCTGATCGAGAGTCAAAATTCGTTTTCACGCATCTCGATGTATAATTTTATTTCACTCTTTATCAGTTAGGAATTATGCACTAATTACACAATACCGTAATTATTTTGCGAATGCTAGAATGCATAACATACAGATATATTGATGCTTCACCTCAACAAATAAATCCGTACACAACTTAAAAATACGATATTTTACGATGTTTTTGCTTCTGTGATATTTTTATTGTTGGTCGTGCCTGCTAGAAATCATCGGTTTTTCTTAGATGATGGTGCCATCCGAAAGTTTGTCACTAGAAAAAACGATTATGCAAATCTATCCGTGATATCGTATAGTTGAAAAAATTTGACGAATTTTCCTTTTCTTCTTTATAGGTCGCGCAGCCTAGATAAGAAAAGGCGAAAGTAGGCCGAAAGGATTTCGCGATATCGCCGCCATCGCATATTTGTTTTAGTCGATTTTTATGTGAGGATTCGTTTGACATTTATGCCGCTGTCGGGTCGACAGTTTGCCACTTGGATTCCGGGATATGCTTAAATATATAAAGTCTCTCAGTGTGAGATCATTATTCGGAGATGAAAAATAGCTACGCATTTCAATCTTCCATATGTACTAAAAATAAGTTATTTTAAATATCAATCATGTAAGCTTCTGTATATCTTATCAGTTAGAGTTTAGAATATTTTCCTTTGTAGACAAAGCTCTTTTTACTCAATACAAAGGCTAATGGTCTTTGAAAATATTAAATGCTTGCACACAAGAAAGAACTAGTTCGTGAAAACGTTGAAGGATCGATCTATAATATCGATATATAGTTTAATCGGTACTAAACAGAAATATTGGAGCAGTTGGGTGACTCTATGTGAGAGAAGAAAGGGGGAAAAAAAAGAGGAAAAGATTACTCCGAATCACCTGAATCACCATTCGACTCGAAGGACAATAATCATGGTGATCGATGCATCGTGGTTCACCATAATCCACGTCGCGACTTTCACGTAGACCTCTCGTCACGTGTAAGTAAAGTCTTGTCAGTTGCGTGCGTAAGGAGATTTCTCGGGAAAACGGGCGGCTCCGGGTATTCGCGAACTATGCAATAACGGCATAATAATCGCGCAATTAAACATACATATATGCAATTGAACATACTGTGCCTGTACTTACTTGCGTACTAGATAGGCTATTTCTGTCCCGGATTCGACAAGTTTCGAATTATACGATAGTCGCACGATACGCACCGACTTTCGAACAATTCTGCCGTCAGAACTGGATCGCGCGAGCGAAAAGTTGTCATGTCTTAACAATAAACAGCCACGAGAGTAATCCTTTGGCAATGAATGCTCCGAGTATTAAAAGGATTTTGTGCAAAGATTTCATGTATGCTTGGTACGACGCATGATTTCTCGAGAAGAGACAGCTCTGGATCAACAAAAGATTTAGATTTCGGTGGACAGATATAGATTCTATTGTAAACATATAATAGAAAAATAAAAGAGAGAGAGAGAGAGAGAGAGAGAGAAGATGCGATATAATATTTTTTATTATTTTTTTATTTTTCATAATAAATAGTATATCTTTATTATATAAAAAAATTGATAAATTTTTGGAGATATTTTTAATATAGATATGAGAAAAACTTATTTAGTAATTACTGAGCATGTTTCTTTATAATCAAGTTCTGTAAAAGATATGTGTAGTCATCTAGTGATTATGAAACGAACGCTTATCTGGAAAGAGAGAGAGAGAGAGAGAGAGAGAGAGAGAGAGAGAGAGAGAGAGAGAGAGAGAGAGAGAGAGAGAGAGAGTTACCTGGGAAGTGTAAATATAGCCGATAGTAACTTGTACTACGTTTATTCACTTACCGTTCGATGTTACACTCGATAAAACTGCTTTATTTTTCTTGTTTTTTTTTCTCCATTGATAAGCAACAAAGGAAGATTTAATAGCGTACATAATGTAAAAATAATAATTTAATAAATATAGTCTGAATATATATATATATATATATATATATATATATATATATATATATATATATATATTTCATGTATAATATATATAAAAAAAAGGAATTTAAAGAGAGAATATAATAATGCAGAAAAATATGTATGAAATCGTTGATCATGCAACAAACATAATTAATATAATAAGAATATACTTTATATATACAAATAATATTATATATATTTATATCTCTTTGTTTTGATATATGCATCATAATAATAATTTATATAAATATTATTTATATAAATAAGTATAAAACTTCTTAACGAAATTGTGCAAAAGTACCAATTATCGTAATCTTTATTGACTCTTTTACACGTTGATGGGTATAAATATCCATTTTTCTGTCCATAAAAACATTACAGTAATCTCTTAGCCTTACAAGAAAAGTATGTGGCTGTATATTTACATTAGTTCAATTACAATGTGATTACACTTAGGAATGCTATTTATCTATATTACATATGTATAGTCGCACCGATATAATAAATCGCAAATTATCAAAAGATCAAACACCACAATGGCAGTATCGTCGTAATTACAGACATACACAGACGGTTCGAAGCACGATTGGCAATCGTATATCTCACAATCATTAAATCGAAAGGCTATAGTAAAAATAAGGCAGTACGTAAATTTTAATCACAATTAATATAAACTTTATCCATAGGAAAGATTTTTGTACGAATGACGGATATAAATTCCGTAATCTTGCCGAGCAATATTGAACGCATTCGTGGCACGAAGAGAAAGCTTCATTGCGATTCCGCGCGATTCGGTCATCGAAATAACAAACTTTTCGTATCGGTTCGCTCAGATTTTTTTTTTTTTTTTTTGCTACAGTTCAACTCAGTGAAGATAAGTACGATCAAAACGTTGTAGAAACATCGGTTTGCCTGGTCAGTTAGTAATCTCTACTCGGACGTGTTTCGCTTTTATTTACATTAGATTTATCGTATATAGACACGCGTCTCGTATGAAAAACGCAAAATATAATTTTGCAGTATAATCGTAGTGTTACTTTTTAATCATTAATCATTACTCTTTAATCATTCTGACAATAGCGACTTGTACAACGAATTTAAACTGAAGAGTTTATTTCCCCAAACCGTTTTAAATTTGTATTAAAAAAAATGGTATTATTAGAAATTTAATACGGGAGAAATAGACATATAATTCTCATATTTTAAAAAAATATATATGAGATAGTTTATGGAGAAATAAGCTCTCTCTTCAATTGTACATCTATACATTTGTTTCCGACTACTTTCTCGAATTTATCGATGATATATCGAAATGTGAAATGGAATTTTTTGGCACGATAATTGATTTATTCCGATTATTTCGATACGATGGTATATGCGGTTATATATTTACAAGATTCGGAATGAGCTGATTGGACAAAAAATCTTGTTTTCTATTTTACACGAGAAGAACATTATATTACATCATTTCTTTACCGTAACGGTGTTGGTCAAGCGATTAAACTATCTCTTTCTCTCCCTTAGTTCTTTTTTTACAAGTAAATATACAGTATTTACAAGAATTTGAAAGAAGGAATGTAATAATATAACTGTCCATAAGACATTAGATGGATCGGGTAATAAGATATAAATTATTATCATTTTGGTTACGTTTAGCTTATCGAGTCACTCTATCGATTATTTTACGGAGACAATTGCAATTATTTATCTATAACACTTAAGATTGCTATGTCGAAATGTACTCTCAGTAATATTGTAAGAAACATCATCCTAAATAAAAAATTATCAAAACTTTTTTCTAATATTTAATATTTAAAGAATTATGATTTTATTGTATAAACATAAAGAAATAATTATGTAAAACATATCAAATATTATAGTTGAAAGAGAGATGATACATTAATTTATCAAAGTATTATGGACGTCAAAATAAAAGGTGAAACATGAAAAAAAGAAAAACAAAAGCTGAAATATGTAAACCATATAACTTTATTAAGATAAAAAGTTAATAAAAAAGACGATGCAAACGATATTGTACGCTAAGAGATGAAATATGCAGTTTTGCAACATTTATGAGATTACAAAGATCAATATGATAAATCGTACGTACAGAGAATACAGATCGTTAATTCGTTCAAATATAATCCAGTAGAGATTGCTAATTATAAATGATTGATTTATGGAATTATAAAAATGCGACGCGAGGTATGGCAGACTATGATATTGCGTTTTAAAAATAAAATTGATCTTAAATTGAATTTTGTATCCGAAGGACGGTTGCAGCATTTCTCGCAAGTAATTAAATTAAATATCAAACACTTAACCAGAAATTACTGGCTCGATCTTACGGTAAAATTTGACGCCTTATGAATCTAAGCAACTGATATTTTAACGATCGTGTGATGCGAAACGGAGAAGCATGATGATCAACATACTTATCCGTTACTCGAGTATATTTAAGGAGAAAAATTGAAAATCTTGCGAAGAGCAATAAAACGAGTTAACTTGCGCGTTAACTAAGTTTTTTTTTTTAACGCGCTTAATGTATTATATAATATACATTTCAATCGAACCTGATTTTAATTTGTGTCACGTGATCCGTATATTCTTCGGCGAGATTGTCTTCTCGATGAGGATATCGGATCAGGTTAACAAATCAAATTAATGGAACGATGCACGAATCGGGAATGTCGGGTTTAGCAAATTGTTTCGACGATTTTCTAATAGACGTAATCTAGACGTATCTGTGCTCATCGCGCACTTATGAATAAAATATAGAAATCATGACATACACTTTGCGTACACGTATGTGTTACGTATATTAAAACGTATTTTTCTAAAACACTCATTCTTATTTTACTAGAAAATGTGTGATATATATATATTTTTTTTAATATTTTGATCTTGATAAAATAGATCATTACGGATCTTATATGTACATACAACTGTCGCGCGCATATGTAGGCATTCGCCGCTCATGCCACCCCATCATGTAGAACACATGAGAGAGACAGATAGGGGGACAATATTAAAAACAATTATTTATGAAAAGAATATTATTCGTCTTAAATAGCATAGCCGCTTTGCTAAACCCGCGTTTTCACATTTGCGTCAATGGCTCGTGAGAAATTACAATCGTCGGTTAACTTAATTCCTTTATACGGCGAAACGAAGTATGACTAATTAACATCACGGATTAATATCGTGTACTTATGATAGAGGTGTTCCTAGGGTGAGTCGACAATAATTCGTACAGCGAGTTTCGTATGTAAAATAACAATGGCATTTTTTTAACAGATATTTCTTGTTAATTGTATCGATATATTCGATTATCTAACATGATGAGATTTACAAGGAATTCTGTAGAAATGTCTTAAAAGAAGGATATATGTACGACGCATTTCGCATTCATGCTCGAACTGTTTAGCAACAGGTTATATCACGTAATCAATTGGCACGTAAATCGATTAGAGAAAACGCATTGTGGCATTTAGACTCTTGCTTTTTGATTCAATATGCATTTTGCAAAATTTAAAAATTGAGCAATTGCGCTTTTTTCTCCTTTTTCATTTATATTTTTATTCAAGACAATTGTATTCTTTTTTTCAATGAGACATGTAAAAATTACATCTTATACTCGTGAGAATTATTAATGGATATTGTAAGTCAATCAATTTTGCGGACCAGCCGCGATAAAATTTTTTTACGATCTAATTATAAATTTTTGGAAAAATTTAATTATTAGTCTCTTTTGTTCACGAAATAAATTTCCGTAGTTTCGGGAAAGTCTCGTAATATTTCTTCAACTATACCTGCAAATTTTTTTACCGTTGTGATATTAAGTTCGAGCATGAATTAATATGTAAGGAACCGTCGTGTATATCCTAGCATACAAGATTTATAAATATTAACAGCCCAAGTTAGCACGTGTTATATCATCCACGTCTACTCGCACGTAATCCACGTAAAGCACATAATTCATTCGACTGCATGTGCAATTTAACACATGGCATAAAATGCTCTCCGCTCATATTTATTATCGACCCTTCAGCAACACATGTCAAAATCTCTTTGATATTATTTTTCTCGCAAAGAATTCCAGATAAATATAAACAAATTAAATGATTATCACAATTCATAACTGCGTTTATTTGCGCAAATAAAATTGTGACCTTAAAACTCGTCACATGTAATTCTCAGCATTTTTAGCAAAGGAAACGTAAATGTGACATTACGATTAAATTCTTCTCTTTTTTATTTTCATTTAAATATAAATTTTATAATGAAACGTAAAGCGCGCATGACATTAGTACATTGAAATTCACGAACTCGTCATTGTGCTCATTTCCAGTTACCATAGAGATAAATAACGGCGATTATAGGGTAGATCGAAGGGTCGAGGAGAGTTTTGAATGACGTGTTTTCTGACGTGCGTGCGATAGACACGGAGTACGACGGACAGCTGGTCCGCCGATAATGGAGGGATGGAATGTGCCAGTGTGTAGGATCAATATCCCCGAAATGGTACGATGGATTCATCGTTTTAATGAGAGCGTTTGAAACAAGGGAAAGTTATTGTACACTCGTGCGTGTTCTATGGCTGCCGTTCTTCCCCATCACGGCGGAAAGTTGTTGGTTCAGTGTTGTGCGGCGAAGTCGACTTCTCTCGTTCACCGCGCCCCCACGACGACGTTACGTTGATCGACTTTAATGATTCGACACATTGTAGTTCGCGGACCTGACGAGGGACTTGT
The DNA here is from genome assembly GCF_030449975.1 of Polyergus mexicanus. Lineage (NCBI taxonomy): Eukaryota > Metazoa > Arthropoda > Insecta > Hymenoptera > Formicidae > Polyergus > Polyergus mexicanus. The sequence continues at coordinate 2,309,822 of NW_027223322.1, read as the reverse complement.
TTGCCTGTTTTTTTTTTCCCATATATAAACGCGCGAAACGTATCGATTTCTTCCGTCTGCGAGCGGAATTCCGCAATCGACCGTGTCCTTTGAATTTTGCCACGGTCGAGCGATCCCGAGTCGCGAGTCGCGTTAAGGGTCGATTGCATCTATCGATTAACTCCACCAGAATGTTTGTTTCCTTGTATGTATTATTATACTTATTGTTAGTACGATTGAGTTTCATTGGAAAATAATTGATTAACCACAATTAGTAATGGCTGATGTTGATAGAATCAGATCTGACAGTTAACTACATCGATAGATTCAATTAACTAACTCTGGTTAACAAAATTCTTTCTCTGCTCCCCTTTAAACTGCGATCCCTCCCCCCCTCCCCCAACTTTATAGATTGTTATAGGTGGAGAGCGAAAATGTATTTAACCGCGATTAAACGACGATAATCGATGTTGATGTAATCGGCCTCGAGACATCTCGAGAGAAATCGAATTGCGAGTACCAGGCACAGGATGAGATCTTTATTGTTTGTTCTAGGAGTATCGATTCTCAGTGGAATCGAGTTCGCGCCGTTTTAAGTGTCACTTGCGATTGCTTGTTGACTCGGGTTGAGAGGTGGATATTCTATGGAACAAGTCGTTTTTCGATTCGAGGATATCCATTTTGTACAATCAAATCATAATTCACCCTTGTTATGCGTTTGTTACTTAAGACACTTATATTTCAAATTGATATTATATATATATATATATATATTTCAAAAATTTTTGATTCTTAAAAATACAGCAAAAAAATATTATACTCTTGTATAAAATTTTATACAAGAAAATCTAAAAACTTTTTTTTGTTTATCTGGCGCATTTTTTACAGATTTGGATGATTTACTTTACACTTGTCAATGTAGAAGAGCGAATTAATATTTTCTCATAAACGTAGAAAAGTTCTAGATTTGAGTGTTGATTCATATAAGATTTGAAACCAGATGCCCGTCTTTCGCAATTCTTGAGCGAGATATTTCGGTGCGCGATTTCTCGCAAAGAAGTAGATACGTTTCGCAGGCAATAACGTCGAGATGAAATATCGATGACGTTTCGCTTCGGTGATGAAGACAAACGTTTTTTGGACGTTTCGTCACGATATCATACGATGCTCTCGCGTCGAAAAACTTCGCTGCTGGACATTCGCGTCGCGACGGTTATCGTCCTCTCGCCGACTTGTCTGATAGCGAGTGAAATTAATTTTAATTAATAGAAATGTGCGTGACTGAAGATAAAAATTCTATTCAGATTATATAATTTATTAAAGTTTTAAGCAAACCTACTTTTAAATCAAATATATATCATCGATTTAAATGCGATATCAATAAAAAATTAATATTTTTTATTTTGTATAATATTTAATCTTGTTATAAAGTAATAAAATTAAATTCTACAAAATGCCACGAATAACGCCTGTGAATGTATTTACAAAATTTGTTATTATTTTCGAAGATTGCTCTCACTCTATTTATTATAAGAAGTCTATCTAAGAACAGAATTAATTAAGGCGCGGATAAGAATGAACTTGGAAAACAATCAATTTCTCTCGTTATCCGATAATATAATCAAGGCGTTAATCGATTGGACGGTATTGAAAGAGTAGGACGGGGATCGTCGCGTGCAATTGCGAAGTTTCTCGGATATTTACAAGTCGAAGGATTTGAGCGGCACGAACGTAACGTTATCGGCGAATTTGATTATCGTCGACGAATCGTAAAGATATCAGGGCGTATCGGCATCAATTCGTTGGACGATATTTGTTTTTTTGCCTCGATCGTGAAAAAATCCTTCGAAGGGATTCATGTTTTCTCTTCATTCAAAGGAACATTCAAAATTGGTCCGCTCGTCGAAGCTCCGAAGTCCGCGTCGAAACCTTGTATAATTCGATCAACGTAGCCGGTTAGCATCTATAAATACAAGATGCTAGACTGCCGTGGGGGCACGCGATTGTCAATGCCACTTCGCCTTTTGCGCGAATATATCCGCGCGCAAATTTTGCGCGAAGCAGATTCCCAAAATCTGAAAATAGCAAGGGCACTCGGTTCATTGAATAGTTACGAGAACTAGAAACAAAATTATTATTAGCACTTTCACAGAATATTCGAATATTTTAAACATGTTTCGTTTTGTACATGATTTAATTTTCTAGAATAGAGGGAAGTATGTTCCCCTTGTTACATTGTTACTCGGAAATATTTTATAGAGTATTATTTTAAATTTTGGAATAAAAAGAAAATTGAAATGTTTCAATTATCTATTTTATTTCCGAAATTATGTATTATTTTCATGTTTTTGATAAAAAAAATTAATATAAATAAACATGAGCATCGAATCAAGTCTGTGAAAATGATAAATGAAATATCAATATATGTATAGCTACAAAAATTTGCATATAAAATGTACATGAAAGAACCGATGGATTTTTCAATTGAAAGAAAGCTGCTTAATTTATATTTATTTACTTGCTATTACTTAGTAGTTATATACTTGTGTATTTATTAGCCGTGCTCATATATATAATTGATATACGTTATATATAATACATTCGTAAAATTTTAAATAATTAGATACATATACCATATAATTAAGAGTACATGAATTAGATCATATACATCATATTGAAACGAAATTAATAAAATCTATCGTAATACAACGAACAATATCAACATGCTTGGGTATTTACTCGACACATACACAATAACGAGAATTTTGTGCCGTAAATAAACAGTAATTGAAAATCCTTTAATGAAATTTCAGAAAGCTCAATATACTACGCTGATAAATGCACTTGCATCGCCTAGCTACGTATTACTATGTATCTCGCATCTACTTTACGTCTTCTCGCGTGTAACGCGCTATGAACGAGATAGGTAACAGTCAACGTCGCAAGCGAGATAAAGTCTCACCTTATTTCCCCTAGGGCATGCAACGGCTCTAATAATGCTCTCGTAAACAGGCCGCATCGGCGAATATATCACGAGAAACGTGCTAAAATCTGATTTCAACATTTTGAATCAATGATGACGATCTCCCGAATTTCTGAATCGCAAATTGATAATTAAGCGAGTTGTAAGATTTAAGTTTTTCATTATAAACGGAAAATTATAAAAGGATCTCATTTAACGAATATTCTGCGAAAGAGTGGCAAAGAAATGTGTATTTAAATTTCAAAATTTTTCAAAAATTTTCGACAAACATGAATTTTCATGTTTGACGTCTAACAATGTTTTGCCGAAGTTTTATCATTGTTTAGTCGTATCAAGCGTAAAATGGATTCAGAGTGTTAATTATTCGCGTGGCGAGTCTCGTGGATTTCTTCCATGCTCGTTGAAGATTCACCGATGCGTGTCGAAGGTCGGAGTTTTTATTTATATTTACTAATGCATTTTACTGGCACGTACCTGAGCGAATGCCGTACCAACCACACCGCTGGCAATCGCCAGGAGATTACGCTCCATCCACTCTTCGCCGGCCTGTACGCAACCTTTTTCGTAAATCACTTTGGCAACCTCAAAGTTCTGAAAAAAGAAAGGAGAAACGGCTACTTGTGGCTTACCGTTTTGCTGCCCCCCCGGGTATGTTATTATTATAGTTGGTTAGTCCAGGACAATTCGATGGCGTTAGTTCCGTGAAGGTTTCCGTGGAGAAAGTGAAAGGATAACTTGGCCGTTCTTTATGCAACTCCAATCTTTTTACCGTCGATCGCGTCAATCGGTTGCTATTTTAATGCGCGCGTGTCGCAATCGTTTTACGCAAATTGCGATAATAATTCAGATTTGATATAAGCTAACGATCCGATTTATAACGTAAACGTTCTTTACTTAAGAGCATATTCCATTTTTAGTATTTTGAGATACTATATCTCATCTCTCTCTCTCTCTCTCTCTCTCTCTCTCTCTCTCTCTCTTTTATACGATAAAAGAAGATTTATTTGATATAAATGAATTTTAACACTGATAAGCTATCGCGCGAAAAATTGCGATCGAATTACTGCAAGCGGATGCAAAAGCCGCTTACGGGCCCGAGAGAGGATAAAATCTGTGGGATCGTTAACTCTCGGTCGCATCGCACGAGCGAGAATCTGCGAGAATGTTGAAAAGGTCAGACCGTCCTCGCTTTTACATCCCGCCTGCTCGATCCCGGTCTCCGCTCCGTTAAGCGAAAACTCAATAAGGTACTTGGTCCGGCAGGCATTTCCTCTCCGTTTTCCACGATTCCGTCGCGAGAACTATATCATACGGAGAAAAGTCTTGAGGATCGAGCTTTACGAAGAATGGTTCGTACGTTACGAGAGTGACGCGCTTAAAGAAGTGACTCTCTCAGCCGCGGATATCGAACAATAAATTCTATCGCTTAAATCTCCTAGCGAGTTTCCGGACGATAACTTCAATTTCCGGTCATATAAAGGTAGCAACCTAATTTATTGGAGCTTGGTGGACGAAGGTTGTATCGGAGGGGGCGTAGATCGAGCCGAGATCGTAAAATGATTCCGGAGGAAGGAGGAGAGGAGAGGAGAGGAGGGGAAGAACGGAAGGAAAATTCCAACGGGAGCGAACGAGAGAGGAGGTTCCGTACGTGCTCGAGAAAATATATATGGGTACAGCGGCGGAAAAGGGGGACGAGGGGGAGGGGGAGGGGGAGGGTGGGAAAGGGATCTAAGTAACAAACCTACTCTGTTACGCCGTGCCTCGCGCGTTTACTCTCAAGAAACCGGGGAGTAACTACGCGAGGCTTTCAAGCTGCTACTTCATTTACACCTTACCCCTCTCCGCGACCAAACTTTTCCAACATTGTCCCCTCCGTCCCTCCCCTCCCCCGCCCTCTTCTCCCGTCTTTCGCTGATGCCGCGACGATATTGTACGACTTCCTCATTAGCGGGGCATTAGATGCCCTAATTACATAAGAGTCTTCGCCTCGTTCTTTTCGCCATTTCGAACAACTCCGAGCGGGAATTGCTAATTTATTTTGGCTCGTCGCACGTGTCAAAGTGGTCGATGATGCGCCCGATGACAGTAATGGGAGAGATTGGGAAGATGAAAAGTAGATGACGAGGGTCTGGTGTGTACGAAACGTGACTTTGGTTAAGCGCAAAGTTAATTGAGATTCTCTGACAGGCCGTAAGGTAAACGAGCGACGAAGATTTTTGTGAGTGGCAAGGGAAGATTAATTCGACGATGAAAAAAAACCTCTGAAGAGAGATAGAGATAAAGATAGAGAGAGAAAGAGAAACTCGTGCCCACTCGTTTTTATTCGTTTCCACCCTTCGCTGTGAGTTACTCGCTAAATTTCTCACTCCTTGACGAAGTCCTCCTTGAAGCTCTCTCTCTCTCTTTTTTTTTTTTTTTTTTTTTTGACAGACACGAGGGCGATGGCAGCCTCCCTATTTTAGCGTACTATAATCTGCCGTATTAGCATAGATAACATCGCAATTCTAGCACGGTACAATCACGTGCGCTAGCATAGATAAGCGCGTGATTATAGCGTAGCATAATCCCGGGCTCTAGCGTAGTAATATAATCTCGTGATTTTAGCGTAATATGATTCTGTGCCGACCGGTTCCGCGCGTACGTAATTCTGACGTTATATAATTGCACGCGAGCGACTTTACGGTTGCGATGTACCTTGCGATAATTTTCCCCTCGAATCAATATAAGTTTAAAGTAGGTAAGGTAGCTATCCGTCCGGTTTTTCCCGGATTTGTCCTAGTTTTTCCAGCATCCGGGAACGTCCGGGGGGATTTTTCAAAGTACTCCGGGTTTTTTAAGCGCGTGACGCAAAACGATGTCGCATTTTGAGGCTGTGTATGTTGTACGTACGGTATTGTCCGAGCCTTAGGGCATTGGGATCATTGACAGCAAAAAAAAAATAATGTAGTATTACATTATTACTATTATTAATAATTCTTAATAATAATGACTGTTAATAATATTATTCATTATTAATAATTAAAATAAAAATTATTCTATTTTTATCGCTTTATCAGAAGTCGTAATAATTTCACATAATAAATTATGGGTGTCCGGTTTTCAATTGGAAAAGTCCGGGGTTTTAAACCTTTAAGTCCTACGTGTGTATATTTACATATGGCAGCCCTAGTTTAAGGACATTCTGTCTATCCTAAACTTTTGATCCGTCAATCTATAATCGGCTATGAAATCTTGACAGTTGCGTACAGTTGCGACTTTTCTTTACTAAATTAATTTTTCGCGCCATTGAATCATTCGTTAATTTCGACGCTACATATTAACAAACCAATGGCTAAGTTAATCGTAATAATAAATTTAATTATGAATTTCTCGATAATTTTCAATTAAACGTGTCAATTAATGTAATACAATATTAATGCGCGCCAGTTTACCGGCCGATACGCCAATATGTAATCTTGTTGCGAACTGCATGCGAACATCGTAAAAATAGTAATAAAATTCATCGGTCGCGAAATTGAAGTTTGAATAATTAGCATGGAATTAATATAATTGGTTAATGTAAGAGAAAGAGGAAGACAGACAGAGAGAGAGAGAGAAAGAGAGACAGAGAGGCTCACATTTATGATGCGCAAACTAGTTCTTCGGACATTTGTTATGCCCATTGGGAGAAGGATAGTATAATAGTTCTGGTCGTCAAGATTATGCAGCGAGCTAGCTAATTTACCGTACTGATTATGAGACAGGTAAAAATTCGTATTATTGCATCGCGTGCCAGGTTCGTATAAAGGCTTTTATAGAATAGTTGTTTGGTATACGCGCGCTTATGACTTACGCTCCTATCTTCATTGAAGAGTATAACGTGCCTAATTAGGCGGAAAGTGACGTTTTGAGAAGAAAGGAATGAATGGAGCGTCTATCGCTTGAAATTATGCGATATTTCTGCAACGCTATAAACTATAAACAATAATTCTGGAAAATTCCTAGAATAACTACACGAGAATTATAACATTTGCCTACATATAAAGATATATATAATATAATGTCAGAACGTGTGTCACACATACATTATCGTTCTAACATAGTGTATTATTAATATGAATTATTATAAATTTTTGCCGCAAGTATTTTGACAAATATTTCAGTCGACTGTTTCATATATCCAATTTTTGCAAATCAAATCTACGCAGTGGATATATATATATATACATAGCTTTTTATAGTTATGCGAAATACAAAATTTTATATGTTGGTTTCGTTTCGATGTTGTATCATATTATGTGTTTGTACACGTAACGTTTCTATTTGAAAGCGAGTATATACGTGTAACACTTACCGTATCGATCCTTCCGCAGTCGTTGCGTATCGATATAAAATACATCAACGAGAATAGGACACGTCGTTATGGATATACTTACTTGCAACTTGACCCATATAACGATGAAATACATTTAAATGTATATACCAATAGCGACATCTTTAAATGACAATAAAAAGACGGACATACGTCATAGAATAATACATAAGCAGAAGGAGAGAGATTGCAACAGTATCAAATTTACACAGAATGTTCAAGAATCATTTGAATGTACTTTTCACGATAGATCCTTCAGCCGGTTTGAAATTGGTTTTTTTTTTTTTTTCCAATATAGAGATATCGAGCTGCGAAACTGTATAATAATTGACAGGACATTTGTAATTCTGGGGCATTCTGTGCTCAGAGTTTCGTCACGTCTACATTTAACATACATGCGATCACGTTCGTAAATAGTGGCATCCCTACTAAAGGAACCGAGAAGCTGGGAAATTGCAACTTTCTCAAACTCGACGCGCATATTTAGAGCTAATTGGCGTCGTAGTCGAAACTTGTGCCTCGCGTAAAATATCGCTTAATGGAATTAAAGTTTCAACAGTAAACCGCTTTGCATCGTGATGTAAAAGCGGATCGATTGACGGCAAACTGTAAGCGCGCGCGGTCTGGCATATTCATACGTGTGTACACTTTTAGAAAGGTAAGTAAGGCAACACACGATCGAAGATTTGATGGCGGAAATACGCGCTCTCGCAGATGTCACCGAGTGCAACGAACGATAGTTGATACTTTCCTTTCCGTGACGACGATCGCGACTATCAATCTTCGCGTTCGCAAGCGCTTTATTGTCGGACGCGGTATTTCACTTCCCGCGAAACTTATATACGCGGTTTGTCTGGAAATCCACCTCCCTTCTTACGAGATACTTTATTTCTACGCCGTGGCGCAATTTCGCCGGAATAAAATAGAAACTTTCATTCACGGAAATAGAAATATTACTCGGATTTCTGTTTACGTAGATAACTATATCTAGAAAATGTATTACGGAATTGAAAGAGCAGCATTTTTCTAAATGTGCTTATTCTATTTTGAATTTTTAAAAAAATATATTACATCTTCAAAAATATATCATATCCTTAAGTTTAATATTCGACGAAAGTATTTCATATATAAATATCGGTATTTAAATTTTTGTATTCTAAGCAGAAGAGATATTTCGCCGAATCGATTTCGTCGAGCGATCGATCGATTCGCAGTTTAATAGCTCGGTTAGTCGATCGACGAGCAGAGAAAGTTCGGATTTCCCAACTTGGTGGACGACAGTTTTCAGGGAAAGAATACCTGCAGAACCATAGTGCTGACCACAGTGCCAGCGACGGGTACGAGGTTCAATTCTAGCCACTCCTCGCCCGCTCTTAGGCAACCTCGCTCGAATATACTCCTCTCTCCCGTCTACATTGGCCCGAGGGGGCAAATAAAAATAATTTAAAAAGTCGGCAGACACAGGATCTTCGTTTAATAGCTCAAAGACTCGATATTAGATTGTCGTTGTGCACCGAAAACAAACTTCGTCCCCAACATCAAAGAGGAGAGTGAATATAAAAATGACTCGTTCGTTCCTTCTAATCGCACATAGATCTATTTTTTTATTTTAGAAGCGAGAATCTACAAAGCGCACGACCCCAAGGGAAAGAGGAAACTTAAGAGGGTTTATCGACTGACGCGCGAGCATAATTTAGCGGTTTAAACCACAGGGGGAAAGTAAGAGAAATGTAATAAGGTATTCGTGATGTTTGCTGTTGCGTGAAGTGGTCTAGTGCAAGTGTATGTTGTAACGAGCAAAAGGGGTATTTATGATAGTGTGCATATATAACATTAATTCTTTTCCGCGTAGTAAATTTTTGCGAAATCCAAATCATCCATGGCAGTTTATTTTGTTCGGAATCTATTTTTATTTGTAAAAAATTGGACGAATTATAATATCTATACGTGATTTCGGATTTAACTTTTATTAATTTATATGACACACGCACACACATATACATACATATATATAAATATATGTTTAAAACGAATAACGGCGACGTTTTAATATAATTCGAAAAAAAAAAAACTCTTTATCGTGTTATTTATTTATTCGTGTTTTATCGACTTGTAACGTTTCGCGGCGCATTAACGATCGCCCGACAAAAAATATAATTAAGCAATGGGGGTTTCTCGATGAAAGCGTAATTAGCGATGGCGGGTTTCAAGAGCCATTACATCGGGGATGATATATCTACTCTTAAAAGAAGACGGCGTAGAAGTTCTTATTCCTCCTCCACACTTTCTCTCTTTCCCTGGACTCGAGCATTTTTTCTCTAATTAAGTTCCACGGTTTCTTGACCTGGGTCGTTTTTTTTTACCCGCGCTTGTGTAGACCTTGCGTAATCTTGCGCGCGCGGCCTATGCAGAACTAACTACCCCTGCGAACTACCCTCCCTTAATCTCAAATCTGGACTCGCGCGATAGAACGCAATTCCGAAGACAAATTATTCGGTGCCCCTTCGAGGCATGTTTCCCTTCCCTGGTTTACCGTATCCTTCGCGAAATAACGCAAGTTTCGAATTGGAAACAAAGCGAAACTAGAAACGACCGGTATAATAAGATGTCACTCAGAATGCTAGGATGTAATGTAGGTGTGAAGTTCTGTGATTGTTAACGAAATAAATTAAAATGTTCTATTATAGGATCTCTTACGATAAAAGATTTTTGACAAGATAAACTGAAAAAGTTCAAAAGAATATAAGAAAAAAGAAAACAATCGAACAAAAATGATAGATCTGTAAATTATTGTCGTTGTAATTTTTTCTACATCTCGAATTTTTTCTGCTACTCGTTAGTTTTGCAATATGATGGAAGAAAGCAAAGGTTTTAATATAAAAAAAAAAAAAAAAAAAAAAAATTTATTGATATTAGAGCGATAAAAATACTTACATAACTAGGCTTTCTAACATCATAGCCGCATTGTTTATTTTTGATAATTTCCTGAAACAAACAAGAAAATTACATGACTTTCAACAGTTCGATTAGTATTTGATGGGAAAATATTTTTCAAAGCGGCAGAAAATTGCATATATTAATCAGTGTATAAAGTTACATTAGGTTTTCGCTTGCAACAGCTAAAAGGCACGCCGCACGCTTCCCTCGAGCCGATGTCGCTCGACGAACAATTGAAATAATTGTTGCGATCCCAATCCTTTGGGCCTTCGATGCCGCAACATTGCAACTGAAAAAAGTAAAAAAGACGATAAATTTTATATTATTTAAAAATATATTTTATATTTTTAAAACAATATAGAGATATAGAGATTTTTTTTAATATAAACTTTTAAAATTTTATACTAAACTTTTACATTTTCATTGATCCATTATATCTATACAGGTGCTATAATTTGTTTTTTTATATATAATAGTCGGATAGAAAATTCGCCGTTTTTTTAAACGTTCATACAGACAAGAAAATGTTATCTACATGAGGGCAAAGTTGAAGAATCGTGCTCAAAGCGCATCAAGAGGATATTTTGCATTATTGGCGGAGTTCGCGCAGTGCCTATACGCATTGCCGATATGATCAATCGTGATCGAATTTGCGATGAATACCACGGATGAAAATATGAATTTCAAACGCCGTTATAAATAATTCCGGCTGCGCCGGGAATTGAGGGGCGGTGCAATATTAAATACGCGATTTATATAGAGATCCAGTCGTACGCGGTAAGAAAAGAGGAGAAACGAACCAGCGCGTATCGTCCAGTCGAAGTAATAAGAGTGCAGAAGGAAAAAGGAATCCCGTCGCAGGCAGCCGGGTATTAAGGGAATGACAAAAAGGTCAGAGGACGCTACGTGGATCGGATTTAGTCGATAACGCTCGGTAGTCCAAGTTTCGAGACCTTGATTAAATATCAATATCTTTTTTAGGACGAGAGTGCGAGGCGTCTTATTCTTTCTCGGATATCCGTATATGTCGCCGTTGATCAATCTCTCTACCATTCTTTTCACGCTAATTCCAGCAAACGCCAGATTAAAAAATAGGACACAATATATACACATACACATTGCAAAAAAAATATTACAAATTTATGTGAACAATAAGTATAAAGTTATACAATAAATAATAGAAATCGTTATTATTTATTGTGTAATTTTATACTTATTGTTCATGTAATTTTACATATTTGTTTACAATGTATATATTGTATATCTTTCATAAAGCGCATGTGAAAAATCCTTCTAAAGCGGAAGTTAATTCTGCGCACAAATATGCTCTTGGAAATGGCGTATTTCGTATTAATAGTTATTTTTAAGAGATATTTCGTGTTCAATGATCTTGCCAACATTAATTCGTTTGGGACAATTATTTATGCGATAGGATAAGTAATATGCTGCATTGTCAATTAATATTATTGTTATGCATTCGATGCATTAATTAATTAACCGACGTGCGCGCATGCCCCGCGAGTTTCCCATATAATTAATTAGTCACGAAAATATTCGTAATTCTCGGTACGATAAAGTCGGGCAAATATATTTCTCATTTAATTAGGGGTATAAAAATAAATTATCTAGCGCGAAGTGAGTATTAGGTTCTACGCTGGAGTATTAGAAATAGACAATCGGGAAAATGCTGGGAATATTTGCTAATTAAATTATTAATAATGAGAATATGCGAGAACGCTTTTTTTTTTGTTATTTCGCACGTGCTTTATCCAATTTGATTACAGGCGATTCGTTACCGTAAAATAAGAAATGGCTATCACGCAAAGCCGATATACATCGAGAGAAAGGGAGAAAGAAACAGCTGAGCGTTGAGGATGGAAAAGTAATATCAAGCGGATGCCAACTACGTAATTTAGCTGATTTGTTTTTAGCATCATTTTATTTCAATCATTCATGCGGCAACGTTTCAATTCGTTTCAATCAAATATTCATAATACGAAACACGAATGCGCGGAATATTCATACGAGATGCGAATGCGTCGAGTATTTAGATACGGGATACAAGTTTCCGATTCTAGCTGGATTTAATTATTATGCGCTCGATACGCTGTACAGACGAGATATCAAGGGACATCGACAACGGATCTAAATTCGCGTATCGATTTCTTGTCAGCTAAAATTTTGACATATGCTTAAATTATTATAAAAATAAATACTCACACACAGACACGATAATATAGATACACGAATAATAATCTCTGATTTTAATTCGTTTCGCTCGCGTCACATTATTGAACGATAGTGAAGTTAACTCGGACTCTTTGATCACGACGCTCAAAATAAAATTAAATAATGTTTCGCGAAGCGGGATCCATATGGAAATGTGATATTCCTTGGAAAAATTGATTTCTGTGAGATAAAACTTCTGCTGGACGCGCTACAAGCGCGTATATACATACATGTTTTTCTCGATACGTCATGTATATCGATCGTGTCGGTCGAAGCGATCGAGTGAGCCAATTGATAAATGGGATAGTGACGGTAAATACGCTCCTCGCCACCGCGCGAAGTCGAAGTCTAAGCATTTCATTAACCGCCTATAAATGGTACCGAGCGGATCCCGATGGGGCCAAACAATACAATATACGGCAACTCGGCGGTATCTCGGTTACCTCGGGGTTGATAGAATTGCCGAAATTGCGCGTCGGCATACTCGGGCATCGCTATTGAAATCTTGCGAACCACAATTGGTCGGCCGACCATCGATTAACGATTTCTATGATACTGCGATCCCGATCGCTTCGGAAACGCGACTGTCGTATTTACAAACTAGATGAGATCGTTTCTGAATCTTTTAAAATATCGCTGTCTCTTTTACTGTCTTTATATACGTGCCTTATACACTTGGATATTTGATGTTAAGGGCGGCTAATTCTACAGAATCTATCGAAACTATGATAGGATCCTCGTGAGCGTATTTCTGATAATTAGATTAGATGATAAAGATACGCGCGATACAATACTCTTTTCTCTGGTCAATTTTGCTTTATCCAATTCGTGAAAAACCACCCGCTCTATTAATCATCTATTAATCATTGTGGTAGTAATTCGATATTTGTGGGCTCATCAGCGGTCTCCGAGGCCTACCGCTCGCGTATTTCCGACATTAACTCAATCAATTCACAAATATTTCCATATGTACCCGGGATACGCGATAATTTATGCGCGTACTATGCGACTCGCGATCGATCGATCGATCGGTGGATCCAACGAATATATACATATATAAATATCTAAACGCGCGTAAGCTTATTGCGGTATATTCCGTGACCGAAGTCATTTATCCCCGTCTCCCTCTCGCGGGATCCGTATTTTAGTTAAACTGCGTTTCATCTATCTATCAGTTGAATTAATTCTCGCGATTTCGCCGAATACTTGGCCGAACATAAATCACACCGTCGCGTCCCGTGTTCGCTAAAGTCTGCCGGATGGGGATGAAATTTTCGCCAGTTCCGGTAACGTGTGCGACGCGCGATAGCGGCGTATGCGGTTTACCGTCGACTAGCTTCTACTGATAGGATTACCGAAATTGTGTGGCAGCGTACCCGAGCGGTTCTATTCTTGAAATCTCATAAACCACAATTCGATGACCAGATATCGATTGTCGAATCCCACTATTATATTACGCGCTATTTGGCGGCCGCGGAAGCTGATCTCGGGCAGATTTTCGTGCTGCGGCGAGGACTCGATAAAGTTCGCGCAAACTTGCATATCGGTAACCGTCTGACCGCACGATTTCCCGTGCTACTTATCGTTAGGAATGCGCGCAAACGCCCTCCCCCTTTCCCCCGCTCCACCCTTCAACGCTTTACATATACATATGTTTATTAAAGTCGCCGGTACACGGTTCGAGTTTGGTTATTTGGCGGGATATATGTGAGGGAAACGCGTATGTCGGAATTATATTATCGAATCCATGGAAGAGGAAACGTGGGGTATGTGCCAATGTTATTGAATAATTTTAATCAACTTACCCAGTCTTCTTGGATCCAGTCGATGAGATTCTGCTGATCAGGATCCTCCCGATAGTGGATGATGAACGCTTGGAAGCCCCCCGTAGCTTGTGACTTTATCTGCGCAGTAAATAAAATATCACTCTAATTACAGAAAATCGTCCGCGCTTTATATCCTAACTATATTAATTACGTAATTCCTAGATCTATTTTAAACTAGGACGTCTATCCTAAACTATTTACGTTAATAAGAAATTCATCTCCAACTGTTCGTCCGGCAAAAATAAAATAAAAGAGAAGAGAAATGTCGAAGATATGGAATCGTATAAAAGAAGTTTCGCAATCTCTCTGTGAAGTTTTATTACGATCGATCATTTCTCTGGCTCGGGATATTCCCTCGTCCCGACGATTGACGGCTGTTACAGGTCCTGCAAATGTTCAAGGACGAAACTTAACTTTCCGCTGGTCGTAAAGCAAAACGACGCGCATTAAAACGCTAGCTGCGCGCGATGCGATAGCGCGCCGTTTGTTGGTTGTTCAAATTTTCCGCCGGCGGAAGAAAATTCTCGTCATGTTTAAAGGATACGGTTAATGGAATTAATTAGTAACCCGAGAACTTGCTGCATAATTATACGCAAACTTCGTCGGCGCACGGCCTGGATTCTGTTCTACGTGTTCGTCTTGCCTGCGAGCGCGCGTATGTATTCTCGGCGAACGAGATTGTGAAATACGCACCGACGAATATTGTGCAATACATTCGGCTTATTCGTTTTGATAATTCAACCATGTTTTCCTATAATTACTGAATTAACAAACGCTGTAAATAGAAACGATTACGAACGAACGCGGCAAAATTGTTTCAAGGAACGAGTACTTGTTTTGCGAATGTTTAATTCTATAGAAATCTTTTGAATTTTGGCAAAACTAAATATTCCTCGAAATTTTATTTGCGCGGATAATTAAACGCTTATGATACGTAAGATAAAGAAAAAATGATAATGAATTATAACTGTAATTAATTGAAAAATGATATTATCTATAATATTTTATTTTAATATTGGCTCTTTGGA
Organism: Polyergus mexicanus; assembly: GCF_030449975.1. Classification (NCBI taxonomy): domain Eukaryota; kingdom Metazoa; phylum Arthropoda; class Insecta; order Hymenoptera; family Formicidae; genus Polyergus; species Polyergus mexicanus. Next base: position 2,294,489 of record NW_027223322.1, on the reverse strand, counting down.
GAGCCAATATTTCTATAAATATATAAATGTGTGATATACATATACATGTGTATGTAAAAGTTCAAAAAATTAAAAAGTTTAATGTTCAGAATATGTGTTTCACATGTTCTTGCTATTATTAATATTATTATAAACTCTTGATGTAATTCGATTTCAAAGTAAATCAAACAAAGCATGTGAACATATTTACCCAATCTTTAAAGATGAATCCTAAAACACCGGCAGTCATTTCCATTAGCAGTAGTAGCGCCAGAAATATCGCGTACTGCAACAGCAATGCGAAATTAATTATGAAGGAAAATCCTTGAAAAGAAGTTAATTAATAGTCATTATAGTGTCATTTTCTGTTCGTCAAGATCATCTTTTCCACCGCCATACGATCGATCGTTATCTTTCGACGAACTTTCATCTCCAAAGAGAGCTCTTTGATTTTAAATACTTTTAAACGTTACATTTTTCATAGAATCGACTCTTGTTCGATCATCCGGAGAACGGACAAGGCAGCGATAGACCATAGATATCACGTAACGAACCGGAAAAATTCGATCAAACTTTAAAGTTTCAAAAGATATTGAACAATTAAAATAATCCAGCGAGATCTTAATTGAATCCTACAGAGCGCTTACCGCAGCGAGGAGACATGTGTTCTCCCGCAGCGCGCCGACGCATCCCGTGAAACCGATGATAAATGTCACTGTACCTGCAACAGAATAAATAATATCGGGTACTTTGTCACATAGCGCGCGAAATATGTAACGCGAGGAACACACGAACGCATTCATCAATGTATCGTATAATCGTGAATTATGAGCCTAAGTCCCATCGGTGAATTCATTCCCTCATCGACATTCCCGAAAGTGTACGAAAAATCATGAAAATCCAAAGTCGGATACAAAAATATATAATGATGTCTATAGAAAAATGCGATGATAAAATACAATCGAGAGATATCTTTTTTATTTTATCTTATATTTTGTGTTTAATTAATTCTAACATTTTTAATTTTTCTTTCGCGCGATTGTATAGTGTTTATTTCGGCGAAATCGAGAAATTCGCAATGTTCTGGAATTTCATTTGTGTAACTTTGATTTACGTGGCATACGTTGCGTATGTGCTACACGTGGATTTCGTGTAGTTATACAAGTATTATATATTATATTAAAATTTCTCCGCGAGATTCAGTTGAATTTCGTGAAAGTGCGTCGTCAGTTCGTGCGACGGTAATGCGGAATATTTATGAATTATCTGTCACTCGCGGACGAGCGTAATGAGCGCTGGTTCAATCTCGTGTATGCGTTAACAAAAAGTTGGCGAGAACACGAATATTCGAAATTCACCGCTATCGCGATTAATCTGCGCGTATCTAAACGCAGTTTTTTTTTTAAATTTTAAATTTATATTTAATATCGCTGCAACGAAAGCACAAATATTAATTTTTCAATAGTATAAAGTTTCCATCATAAAGATAAATTCGCAAGCGAAAATTTGAAAATTGAATTTTATTTATTTCTGTACAGGGTGTTCCGCCGATAGTAGCCACTCCTTTTTAAACTAAAAGAGATAGACCGTAACAAATATATATTTAATTAAATGGTTCAAACTGAACTCTGTTGTGAACATAGTGGTTGCTTCCAAAAGCTATCTGTGTTAACGAACGCGGAGAAGTATGCATAATTTTTTTATAATAATGTGAATATTTTGATATGAAAAAAGTTGTAACGCTGTTTGAAACGATGTATGATATAATGTAAATATTCTACATATTATACGAGTTTTATCAATTTGAAATATCGCGAACGACATCCACCTTTTCATTTTCGGTCCTTCTGATTGAATATTATGATCAAATGATAACATGGCGTATGTAATCTCTAATGCACGAGTCAAAAATTGCTCATAACACAGAGTAGAAAGTGAAAAGACCTCGCCCGCGATATTTCAAGTCAATAAAACTCGTATAATATGTAAAATATTTATATTATATCACACATTGTCGTATCCGTTTCAAACAGTGCTACAATCTTTATCATATCGAAATATCCATATTATTATATCTCTTTTAATTTAAAAGATAAAAGGGAGTGGCCACTTTTGATGGAATACCCCGTATATTAGATTGAAGAAAATAATAGTTGCTAATACATTCATTAATTTTTTTATGAAGATTTGGCGACGAATCTTAGTCAAATAATAATTTTTCATGCATAGGATTTATGTGGCTCAAACGTATATGAAACAATTTAAAGCAAATTTCATAGTACGTAATATTAATGGAAATGGTCCCGGTGTGTTAAAAATTAATAGCTGCATCGAGGAAACGATTATAAGCCAAACTCGGCGGGCATGCTGTCGGGCTTAATGAATTTTATCTATTATCGAAAGTTATAAGATTTTAGAATGTATTCCGGAAATGGAGGTAACTTTTAATCCGATGGTAAAGTGGGTGCGGTAGCGTAGAACGAAGCTTTCAAGTAACTGAATAATTAGTCCGGAGTTACTTTCGAAACTTTTGTTAAGCCTTGCTGCGAACTAGAAGAAAATGGCAACGACGGAACGCTTTGCGCCGAGACGAAAAACTCGCCGAAGAAAAACGAAGATCGCGAAAGCGTAGAACGTGTATCTACTTGAAAGCGCAGTCAGAAAATTTTTGTACAGGACGCTGAAGCACGCGCGCTATTACAAGATACTCTATTCCTATGTCTCGAGTATACCCGAAAGCACAGAATCTATTTTAATTCACATGAATTTCTTTATTAATAATTAACGCGATATTGTAGTCACGTTGGAACGACCGTCATTTCGCTTACGTCGCATCTCAGCTTGCATTCACGTTAATATCTGGCACATATTCAATGTTTCATAAAAGGGACGATAGTAGGTGTGAGCTAATAGTAGCCGAAAGGGCTTTGCCGTCTCTGCAATATCGCGACGTTGCTTTATGTCATATGCTAATAAAATTGCATGAAAGAGAGACACATCCGTTTGATCTCGTTTCGCGACACGTGAATATAACGGTGGAATGTGGACCGACGATATTCGTTTCGATTTTAGATTTTTCCTGACTAAAAATATTCATAGAGAGAAAGAGAATATTTACCGAATGATCCAAGTTTCTCGTCTACCTTTTTCACCGATGAATTTTGTAAGCAATTTAAAATCGATTTTTCGTGGCAAAATTTTAATTGAACGTCATCTTTCTGCGATTATTTCATATTTAATTTACGCGATACGAATATTTAGTTGAAAGTGTTTGAAATCGTGTGAAATAATATCCGATCAGAATTGGGACACGCACAGGCGAAAATCAAAATGTCGCACTTAATCGTGCGCGCGAGATCGCATTTATTTAAGTACGGAAATTAAACATAATCCAGGTTCCATAATCAGTGCTTCTCTCTCCATGTGAGTCGCGATTTATTCGAAACGTCATACAATTTTAGCGGGCAGCGATACTAATAACTTTAGTCGGATTTTCGAACGGATATTTCCCGCATCCAACGTATCAAGATTTATGAGTGCCCGTCTCATTATTTATTCAATAGGATTTATGAACTTCGAAACATGAATTGAGAAATGGATATTTATATTATCAGAAACTTTTGAAATATAATTTTTAATTTAAGAATAATTTTATATTAAATGTGATAAAAAAAGAGACGTCGCTTTAAATGATTCGTAATATCTGCAATATGACGTCACAATTTCATTCTATGCATTAACGATTCAGATGAAAATGTAAGCTATTTTTAAATGCCATTATAACTTTTAGGTGTAGCGTATCTAAGTCTAAATTGTTATTATCTGGCAATCGTTACACTAAATTAAGCGCAAGCCAGAAGAGGTTACTCGAGAATTACTCGTCAAAGTAAATGGAAGTAATTGGAGCATGGGGTAATCGAAAGTCTAGCGCAGGTCGATAGAGCACGCTACGCAAGTACGAAATAATTAACAAGCGCGTCGCTTTTCTAACAATAAGTATACGAGATATATATAATGAAAGGATGTTGATTATTTTGAAAACGCTGCTTGAACGGCACCTGATGGCGCGCGCGTTTTTCCACATTAAATTTTATATATACAGTTATATCGAGATCATCATTAAAAGGCCATCTGTTGATATTTAACGCTATAGCGAAGATTCATATATCAAATACTACTGCGCTAAACAAACTCTTAATGACTCAAAGTCAAACAACGAGCAAGTTCGCTGTTCACTTTAACTCTACGAATTAAATATTCCTGCAAACTGCATATATTCTCCGCATTGAACTGTAAATAGTTAAACTAATAATACTTAGCTTGCTTTATAGCAGTGGAATGAATAACGAAATTAATCGCGAGTACATTTATGTTGACGGAACAAAAACAATAATTAAAAGGCGGCGAATAAGTTCTCTCTAAGAATGCATAACAGCGGCATCAGATATATCGTTATCGCTCTCCCTTTTTCTCTTTAATATAATATTGTTTGCGTTTAAAATCAAGCGTGAATACCTTTAAATGCTGTCGGAGTAAGTTGAGAAATAACTACTATTACCACTGCTACTATACCATTATCACCGGATCCGATTAGAACGACAACGGAGCGATCACGGTCTGCCTCTTTTCGCTATCCCCTTCGAACTTCGAGGAGATTGTTTCCACGGTCTCGGGACAAACAAATAGATGAACTCCCGCAAATCGGTCCCTCCTTTCGTACCCGAGCGATCTTCCGCGTACAGTCTCGTTGTTCCTTTGGCGTACCGAATCACGTGCAAATTCTATTTGGGCCGCACGACATCCCGCAGAGAACGTCGTACCTCGAATCGGCCGTCTAAGACTAGTTTGGATTCGATCGCCGGCAACATTCCCGGAAGCATTCTCGCCATTACAGCTCGGTGAAACCGCGGCCGGCTAACCACTCCGCGAGTGCGAGCGGCTTTCCGGAGCGCAGAATCTCCCGGAATCCATGTGTACACCCGGTGGTAATCCGACTTACAGCATCGCGCTCTGCGACAGTGGATGTGAAGCTCTCTGGGAACGTATCTCTCTCTCTCTCTCTCTCTCTCTCTCTCTCTCTCTCTCTCTCTCTCTCTCTCTCTCTTTCTCATTTTCTCTTTGGTCGGAAACGTGACGTCCGCAACCTCGATGCAACCCAGAGGACCGGCGAAATAAATCGGACGCAAACCTCGTCCTAATTTTATGTCCGATGCCTCGCTGTCGGCTCGTATCCAATTAAAACTTTGGCATCGTGCTAAAAAGACAGACAGTGAAAGAGAGAGAGAGAGAGAGAGAGAGAAAGAGAAGAAGGATAGGAATGGAATGGGGTGCGCAATCTATACCTATTTGCCAACAAAATATCTGCATTAGTTGACGAAATATTACACTCACGTGGCGGAAATAAAGAGAGAAAGAGAGAGTGAGAGAAAGAGAGAGCGCCTATGATGGTTAATGAAAATGTATCGAGGGTAGCGATGCTTTTTGCACGCCCTTAACCTTTCGCATCCGCTGTAGATTTTAATTAGCGTTCCATTGGTCCCCTAAAATTCTTGCAGATTTCTCTCGGTGTAATATCTATGATTTTTTTCCGAATCAATTTTTGCTCGTTTGGCAAAGATTGAAATTTAATGCGTTTGAGAAGATTCAAAAATTGCCACGACGTTGGAATAATCATCAGCGTTGCAACAGTTTTGTGAAGAAAAATCGATTCGACTTTTCATAAGAAATCTATCCGCTTTGCAACAATCTTTATGCTAATGATCGCGAGCATCATGCGGTCGATTCAATACTGTGAAAATAGGTCGTCACGATCGTGACCACCGACAAAAACGACTTGCTCTTCCCCTCGCGCAAAACGCACCCGTTAACGACCGGTAATGTCGCGTGCACACAGCTTATCTTCCGCCTTCGCGGCGAGGAAATTGTGTCGTTACCTTTTGGGACTCTGATTCATAGGGCCGCGTTTGGTGCCGAGACCGCAGGTATCATTTATACATTACCGTTATACGGCCCCGACATTATTTTTCATCCTGTCATTCCGCCTAATTTCCTCGACGTTTTATGAGGGAGCGATTCGCTCTATCGGGGAGAACCAGCGATCATTTCTTTTGCTATCTCTCTCTTTTTTGTTTCCGCTTGATACACTTGCCGTGTTAATTGAAACAATTTTGTTATATTGTAAACACGTTCCGTAGAGTGTTTTGATAAATGTTTATCTGGTAAATAAAATTTTATTCTCGTTTTTAGAAAGAAAAAAGTTGACGACAATGTAATTGTTTGGGAACGACTGTAAATTATATTAATGCATAAAAATTGTAATTATATTTGCGTAATGCGAAAATTTATTTCTTATATTATAATAAGCGCATAATAACTATGTAATTATCAGAGAACTAATCGTCAGAAAAGATATAATTACTATTTTTTGATAATTTCTAATTATCTCTCGCTTTTCCAGATTATTATATTTTAAACTTGAAATGTGTGGACAAAATAGAGAGATATTTTCCATCGTATTATATGAATTCTCTACTATTAATTTTCCAACATATTAGCGAAGAGAAGCGCTGTATAAAGACTAGCGGGATAAGAGTTTCTCCATTTCTAACATATGGAAGCTGTAGAGTGAATTGCAGAGCACGTGGCCGAATAATAAGACAATCAGAAATCGAATTTCAGAGACTAGACTTTGAAATATCGCGAAGGCTCTAATTGTTTTGCAACGTGAGTCTTGGTCAAATAATTATAAGAAATAGAAATGGTACATAATCTGTTTCTACTCGATGTTACACATCGATCTTAAATCTTTCTTCTCTAAAAGGAAATGATATCTCACAATTTGTGACCTCAACTTTAATGACAGATATTCTGCCGAGTCTACAGAGGAAAGAAGTAAAAATAGGTGGTTCTTCCAACGAGAAAAAGCGCTTCTCTTGAAAGATTTAAACTATCCGGAAAATTCACGACATCTTAATTTCCGGTCTGCGTCGTTTCTCGGATATATATATAGGTACAGTCTCCCGCCGTTATCCAAATTACAAATCCGTGCTATTGTCGGCCGCGCATTACGCGATTTCCGCGCGAGGAAAGGGTGCGAAATTTTGCGGACGAATTAGAACGAATGTCGTTCTCGGGTAGCTTTATAAGATCAGCGAGCGCCCGAGCGGCGTTGATACAGAAATTAAGTTACAATAAAAATAGCGACGGCGCGGTCGTGCGAAATGTTTTCGTCGACGGAAGCGATAGCCACTTCGCAGACAGTTTCGAGGAAAAATTGCGATCGCTGTCTCCGCCCTGGGAATGCACCAAATGTCCGGGGGGCGAAACTGCGATTCTCGCTATGATCAGACGGCGCGTTATTGAAGTCGTTTCTCTCCTTTATTACGATTCGTTCTCGTCCTCGCCGCGAAAATCTACGATAATATTTCTCTAATCTTCTTTTATTTCTCTAAATATTGATATATGATTATTAGACATTACAAGCATATCCTTCCGAAATGTTTAAATTCTAGAAACACTAGGATATAATTAAATTCTAAAAACACTGGATTTATACATTTAAAGATAAAAAAAAAAAAAAAATTCTTTATACAGTTCAATTATTAAAGTTATTTCCCTTTTTTTTATTACAACTCGTTTTCGAAAGCTCTCGTGACGAAAACATTTTTCTACTTTTCCTCTATTTTTCTAAATAAAAAAATAGATATTCTAAATATTTTTCTGAAATGTTTAAATCTAAAAAACTGTCAGACTTTATTGGCTTGAAGATTCAAAGAAATAAATTCGCGCGTTCGCGCGCGTTTTGGCAGTCCAATTTAACACTTTCATATTACTCTAGCATTATTTTCATAAAAAGTTACAGCGTATTTTCTCTCCAAAGTGACATTACATCCGATAATACTGTTAAATAGAGAATAAGTGGAAATTATTCCGCGTACGAGAGGAATTAAAATCTTTGGCAGTCTCAGTCTCTAACAAAGTTACGCGTTGTATATAATAGAATTAAGATTTACCGCTCTTCATAAAGTTTAGCTCGTCGACGCTCGAAGTCACAATAACTCTTCATACGAATCGTAGAGTGAGCGAAAGAGAGAGAGAGAGAGAGAGAGAGAGAGAGAGAGATGGAGAAAAAGATAAAATTGGGAAGAGAGAGAAAAGTACTCACCGACTAGAATAAGGATAAATGCTGGATCGAGTGCGACGTTCGTGAGGCGGGACAGGTTGTTGAAGGTGTCCTTTTCGGTCCATGCCCAGACGCCCACTGCCATGATGCCCAGACCGAGCCACTGCGACATAGAAAGGAAGACGGAAAGGGGATGAGAATCAGAAATTGACTTAAGCGAAGATGAATATCGACGGCAAGTTCCGACCAGCCGAAAACTTCCCCCGAACTGTTTTTGCTCCGTCTGCCGTATTTGCGTAAACAGAATTTTTCAATTATCACGATGTAAAGGAAAGAGAAAAATTCAATAGCAATCTAATAGATTAGTGCAAAGGGGGATTTATTCATGCGTCATATTTATGCGAGATCGAAAACAAAATCTATTGTACTTACGACATAATTTTACAAGAGAAAAAGAAATAATTTTTATTGATCCAAATAATTTTGCCATGCATATAATAAAACTTTAATTGTTTTTAATCTAAAAACAGATTAAAAACAATAAAAAATCATTTGTTAAGTATTTAATTATTCGATCAATGTTATTGCTTGCAAATGCAAAAAATTAGTACGCACATTTATTCACGGTTTGTGCATTTCTGGAGAGACAGCTACTCGGCGAAATTGCGAGTCTCGGGGTCTCGGAGTGTGGCGTGCGCGATTGCGCCATTTCGTGGATACGATTACCCGTGGATAATGAGAAAAGCGCCGGATAAGAGCGAGAAAAATAAAAGAAATCGAAGTAGGGGCAATAGGGGTTTAATGGTTTTCGACCGTTAACGCTCGCTCTTGCTGCGGTTCTTGTACGCGTAGTTATATCTCAAATAATTCGTAAACGATAAACGTTTGCGGAGTGCTCCTTTATAACCGGATCATTTCATCGACGATTCTTTTCGCTTGCGTTTTTTTTTTTTAAGCAACGATGAAGCCTTGAAATCGTGATTTTAATATAGAACGAGCGTAATGAAATGCCTCTCGAACGCGGCCAGATCGATCGCGGTCGCAACCGCGAATTCCCCACCTCCCGACCCAAATGTACCAATTAAATTTGAAAGTCTATTCTTTGTAAGTGGGTTTTTGTTATAGAAAAATAAATATTTCCGGTCGTTCATTTTTAATGATTTAAATTCTAACCGTTTTTAATAATTCCGATTTTTTAATTTCCAGCTCCTACTAACGATTTATCGAAATGGTGAGCAAAGAATTTTGTTTTTTGCATGTGTTTTTAATGTCAAAAAACGAAAAAACTTTTTCATCGATTTAATATATGAAATGACAGAAAGAGCTGTGCTCGCTTGTGCGTGCAAAGTTAAAGCGCGTAACATTTAATTCCGTTAATCAAGAGAGCGGCGGAATGCAAGCTTTAATGTTACTCTGACCGACGTAGCAACCGCATTTGCGGAGAGATTGATATTCAACGTCGTGCATTTACCGACGTTAAATCCACGCAATTATCGATGACACACGTAGAGCGCATTCGCGTGATAAGACCGACTTAACTTGAAGTAGCTGCAACACCTGAGGCTGTGCCCGATAACGCGTATGCATCTCTCTCGCGGGGTAATCGGCTTTAATCTCTCAGGGACTCAGTTTATGACAGCGCGAGTAACTATTCTCCGTTTGCTCTGCGTTCAATAATTTCCACTCGCGTGCCATACGAGGCGGAATAAATGGGTCATGGCCTCGTGTGGAGCATCATATAAAATTAGAGTCTGTGTGTGTGTGTGTGTGTGTGTGCGTGTATGTGTCTCTAACGATATATTATAATTACATACATTGTCAGCTATAAATCAGATTGTTCTATTCTGTGAAATTGTATAACAGAGATCGATACATCTCTCTCGTGTGATTTAATTTGCGCATAGCAACCATCCAATTTTACAAATTTGTTACACGGTTTAATGGGCGTATACTAGTCGATGGTGAACTGGCCGATGTTCGTAAAAATTAGATCGTAAGTTTTAAAAGTTAAATGATTCGTGCACACGCGCGCTAATATCTCACGAACGAACTGGCGACTGGCCCTCTTTTTTTCATTGTGACCGATTTGACGGAAGTTGAAAAAGGTTTGAAAAGAATTGCGGGACGTGTTCGAATTGTTTATAACCCATTCGCGATAAATCATCTCGACGTACGAATATATCTCTGAAATACACACGATGTTTGTTTACGCTTTTTTTACGGGCAACTAGAATGCCAATTTGTTAGTGTGGCGAAATTATCGATGAACGACCATTGATATTGAATGGTCACTTTAATTTATGTACATTTTTAACGGGAATTCTGCTTACGTCTTTTATCAAATTTTATAATTCTATGTGATATTATTTATATTCTTTGATGCATTTATTTTAAGCGTTAATAAAAACATTTTGTGAATTTTTTCGTCGGAGGCATTAATTAATAGCCAATTGATGTTTATCGACAAACGAAAAGAAAGAGAGGAAAACACGCGCGTGAAATGATCTTCCGTCGATTTCTTCACATGCATCGCTCTTGTTTTTTGAAAAATGTATGAATAAGTTTTTCCCATTTCAGAAGGTTCGTCGTATTTTATTTTCACGTCAACGATCAAACGTTAATAAAAAATCTTCACCCGAGATGGTGTTTCGCTCTCTCGCCTTCTGTACGCCGTCAATGCTATTGTGCGATGCAACTTTGATGCACAAGTTCGCGGCTTACAGAGAGAAAGAGAGAAAAAGCTGAGACTGTCTGGTTATAGATGTTCTTTTTATATATAGCGCAATAACAAATTTCATATACGAATATTTATTCCTATCTCTGGATACGTGTCATGACCATGGTTGGCGTCACGTGTCATTCTGGTGACTGCAAACAATTTCTCAGCGTCGCACAATAATTCACGATCGAACGGTTTCTGCCCGATCAAGACTTGTTATGTCGAGACACGAAGGTGACGCCGATGACATGAGTGACGCACGTCCTCCTTTTTCCCTTATTACACCGAGATAAAAATATTATTTGCGTGCGCGAGAAAAAGAAAATAAAATTCATGTTTTGATATATATTGTTTTATTATATCATCTTTACATTGCGTGAATTCTTAATTATCCGAAACAATTTTGAATCGTGGAAATTAATTTTACGATACATTTATTTTGCTCAGAATATTCATGCGCTCCGATGCAATTTCGTGAAACGAGGTGAAATGTTATAAATATATGAAGGAAAACTTGAATATATATTTATGCGCGTATTTTATTTATAATAAAAAAAATTACGTGTACATTTATGGAATTCGCATTCTTTTCCTCCATGACTAATCAAAATACGTGCCGTATATATTCAGACTCTTCTTGGGTCTAAGTATGATGCATTTAAAGTTTTATTCCGCCGTCTGTATACTTTTGCATCGCAAACAACATTCCTCGCGTCTTCGCGTAAATAGATCCTTCTTTCAACATCAAATATAGCTGTAATGTAATTTTAAATACGGTATAGATCTGTCAAATTGTATTGTGTTCTATAGCAATATTAATTATTTGTGCTGCTTGTTTTACTCGTGCTATTTTTTAACCTGTTTGCTATTCAACCTCTTACACAATCGCATTTGCAATAATTTATATTAATCTTTTGTTTCGCAGATGTGTGATTAGCAATTCATTTATCATTTATTATTCATCAAAACATCTTCGGATTTTAATGCTCATACAACGAGTAGAAATTAAAATTCAATTTCTTGCGGCTATTTCAAGTATTGTCGAAAAACTAGAAAATTTATTGATCTTAATAATGATAATGGTGCGCTAGCTGTGTTTAAAACTTCGTTAAAATATTTGGAAAAAAATTTATTAAGCAATTTTTTAAATGTTAACAAATATTTTCCTTGGTTAATTAATGATAACAAGCAATTCTGTTTATCGCGCTGTTTCAACGATGAAAATTATTGACAATACCTTGTTGAAAACAAGTTTTGAAAAAAATATCGCGATCGACAATGCAGTTGGGATAAAACTTTCTCTTTGAACGAACGCGTGTGTTGACATAATCGGGCAGCAAGTAAATAAAATGTTTATTGTGCTAAGTTAATATTTTTCCAACGGCTCTTCATTCGCGAAATGTTTTTGCTGGAGTGCGGTCAAAATCTATGCGATATATTTCGCTCAAAACGTAGCGCCCGTAAAAATATACGCCTCTGCGATATTAATTTTTAAACGACCGTAGCGACACACGCTTTTTGCTAGAAAATATACACACAAATCATATTAATCGACAAAGCATATCGCATACATTTCAAGCATTATTATTCTTTAATGGACTTTTAAAGTTTTCTTACTAATATAACTTGAATCTATATGTTTGCAAAATTTATAATATTTTCAGCTGATTATTAAAATGACATAAGTCACATTTATAATGTTGAGATAATTACCGAAACTTTTGTATTTTTATATATTAAAAAATTATTATATATTAAGGATTTTATCAAATACTCGTATATTTAAAATATTATTATATATATACTTATTACTATTATGTGTTTGTATTTTTTCGAATGGTAGAGTTTTATGATAAAATGTTATGAGCATCGTGTGAGTATTTTGTGAGTACTGTAAAAAAGTACCATGTAAAGCATGATTAATTTTTTAACTTTATGACTAAATGTAAATGCTGTTATATTTTTGACATAAGTTATTTTGATAATCACATTGATATATTTGAATTTCGATATAATTATATATCCCATTTTTGGATTTGATTTCGGAAGACGAAAAATGTCGAATGCAAATTCGTGAAGATCGCGATGAGCGGGCGAAAAATGCGCGGGTCGTTCGTCTAATGAAGGGAACGCTCGTAATTATCGGCAATCGGATTCACGGTAAGACATACTCTGGGCACGGGCACGAGAGATATCGTCGCGGACGTAACACGAATCCGACGACGTCGGCAATCGGGAATCTCATTTTCTTGCCGAGCCGAAAGTTAAACACAGCTGGTCTGCTGTTATCGTATAATCAAGTAGTATCATTCAGCGTGGATGGGAGGGACGAGACGGCGGGGTGAGATGTCGGGAAAGCGAAAAGCGGTAAAGAAGAGGGCAAAGTGGAATTTATCGGCCTGGCGTTTATCTCATCTTCCAAGTGCAATAGGATCCTCGTCTAGGCGGAAACTGCGGAAAGCCGCTCGACGTAATTTGAATTCATGCAAATAAAAGACCGGATGAAAGTCGAGACAAAGCAAAGCGACAAATGGGAGGAAGGGGTGGTTTGAGAACAAGATCGAAGAGTCGAGCGAGAAATTTCAGCAACGACGGTACATATAAAAGCTTAAAGTGAGTTATTAAGTCTATTCTATGTTTTCAGTGTGTCACGGAACATTCGTCGCTTCATATTTGGCCTCGCGCTCTCTGTTGCCGTTTAAAAAATTCATCGTTCAACCATTTAATTCGTCTTAAAATGTTTCGAGTTCAAGTTAGCTCAGTTACAATATCTCTGTATATATACTATGGCGCATTATAGCGCGAAACGCTAAAACTTTCATATGCGTCTTCGTCGTCGGTTTTCCTTCGCGACGACTGAAAAGAAAATCTCTCGCCAAAGTATATAGGAAGCGAAGCTCACTGCGCGGACTTTGCGTGCGAAATAGAAATAGCAGACTGCATCATTGAAAAGCTCTCGGAACGGGAACTCGGCCGAGCGTGCTATAAATATGGAATTTGCAATCTCCCGTTGAACAATCAAACTAGCACGACGACACCGGCGGTCTAGCCGGATAGTTCAAGCGCGCTCGGACGGTTAACCCCGGGTTTATTAATTGCATTAATTAAAAGCAACTACGGAGAATCGATAGTAATTCTGTTACGTCTTGGCGATAACGAGGGCTGAGCCACAGTCATTCGGTGTCACAGGTCACGGTGATTATTCTGTGAATGTAATCGGGCCATCGTTTTCAAAAGGGTTTTATATGATCAATAGCAAATGAATGGCACACTCATAGAGCTACTTTATAATTAAAACTTTGAGGCAAACTAAATATATTTACTTGGCTAACAAAAAAGAGTAGATCAAACATTATTAATTTTGACAATTTAATATTATCAATTTCTTATGGCTATTTGTTGAAATATATTGTAGTACTGCGTTTTATATTCTAGGCATCGATTCGTTTTATTTTAATTGTTTTATTAAAAATGCCAAGGCGGGGTAGAACAAACTGGAGAAAAACGAAACTTTATAACAGACCTAATTTAAGTTTACATTCTCGCGTAAAATAATTCCCTCTCTCTATCGTCAAAAATAATTCCCTCTCTCCGTAAATCATTTCTGTGAAATAATTGGAATGTTTCTCCTTTTATTTGTTTTTGTATAAAATGGCCGAAATATTTTGCTTGCGTTTTTATTTTTGAGATAAGGTTCAGTTCTTTTTGAAAAAATAAAAGAAGTCCGCTTAAGATGATGTTGAATATCTTTTTTGTTCCTTCGTAATCAATAGACATTGTGTTGATCAAAAACAAAACGAGGGAGTAGTAGGGTTTTCAACACAGGATATCAACACAGACAATATCAACACAAGAGTCAGTTGTCAATGAACAAACGTGGAGATAAGATGTTAAATTTCTAAACTTTTCGATGAAAGACCGAAGGGAAACTAAGCTTAAAATAAGAGGTATGTTGTCGGTGTAATAAGGATTCTATAAATTAGACATACAGATTCGACTTATATCTATTACATAAATTGTATAAGAACATATTAAACAAATATATGTTGGATTTAAAAAATTTAATCTTTTTTATCCCTTCGTTATCCCCAAAAAAAAAAACAACCAAATAACTGCATTTCGCAATGAAAAATTGGAAACGTTCAACGCGGTCAGCAGATGTAATTTAAAACGCTTCCCGATAGCGATTAAAATTGTTAATCACATTTATCGTTTATGAAGAGCGTATATTCTTATCGGGTATTAAATATTCCCTTCATTTCAGGCATTTAAACGGCATTTGTGTCACGTTTTCGCGGTACAATCGATACGAAATAATAAATCCACAGAATTTGGAGAGAATAAAAAAGAAATATTAAATTTTTCGATAACACGATAACTTTGACAAAATAACAGTTCAGCCATTTTAAACAATAAATTTAGAATTAACAATGTTTATTCATCAATATAAGCGATTTTATTATTAAAAGTTACCTACGTTTAATTTTATATTGAAAATATTTTTATATCAGTAGAAATTATGTATATATATACATTACGATGATAAACAAGATTGACGTGAGAGAAAAAAATCACTCGATCCGGGAAAAGTACGCGAATTATGGAGATGGTATAACATTTATAAGGATGCTTGTTTCATGATGTTTTGAGACTGTTGCAAATGCATCTTGCGTCGAAAAATAGCATGGCTAATGGGCTAAATGCAGAATATTGTCGGAAATAAATATTTTGCGATTGATTTAACAATGAGGCCACATCACGCGCGATGCCGCGTTGTTAAATAAATTTATAGCCCATCTGCTTTCGACCGAGGGCCAAACAAGCCCACAATACGTACCATATATATGCACGTGTCACGTATAGAGCGGGTCAATATTAACGGTGAAACGCGTATCGCTGGCGTTTGGCAGGGCGGATTTAATTTTTTTTTCTCCAATGGCCTTTTTTCTTCTAACGTCTCGCTGTTGTTGACGAACACGACGTAGAGCAACGATGAAAATATGGAAATTCGCGATTCATCGCGCGTGACGAATTGATTGTATGAGTCTTCGACGATATCCGGATCGATGGTCGTTTTGAGTAACATTGACGTAAAACGTAAATAATAATCGCATACAAAACGCATACACATTCTCTCTCTCTCTCTTTCTCTCTTATATACACAACACACACACCACCACATTAAATAAGACAAGCGGCAAATTAAACGCCGACCGCGTGCGCTTGTTTTACATACCGAAGCGAACAATCAAAGTTTATATAACAATCGCATAGTTACGGTAATCTCAACGCGACGTGCCATGTATAGAGCATAATTATTGTCGACGTTGAATAATATTTATATGCTTTATTCGTGCATTTGATTGAGAACTCACGAATTCATTTTCTCTACGTAAACAAATTGCTTATAGAAATGGATTTGGTTAATGAGTTTCCTGCGAAGTAGGGTTGCATTATTTGAATTTGAAAATGCGTTCCAATAATCGACAGACGAACCGGTAGCCGATTTTAATACTTGCAATTGAGCGTAACAAAATTTGTAAAACTCGCATAGCGAGATCCCTCGAGAAAATATATCGCGATTATTGTGCGATATATTGGAGAAATATCGAGAATCTAAAATATTAAAGATTATAGGAAAAAGGAAAAGAGAGTATCGCGCGAGTATATAGAATTCTACAAATTTTTTAAAAGAAATAAATGTCGTTTATTTAGCCGAAAATTTGCGGTCGGTTTGACGTCGCAGCTGATACGCGAGAAAAACAGGACTCGCATTAGACTGTACACACTGATTGACTTTGTACGTTGCGATCCGGCGCGACTTTGATTGATCCCGGATTAATTTATTCCAGTGCCCGCGCGAGGCGATGAAGCTTATCCGTCCGTGACATTTCAGTGCTGAATTATTCAAGCGTTTTCGCATCGGTCGGTCGGCTGCGTTTTATTTTCGTGCTCAATATTTTAATTAATGCCACCTGTTTCGTCGCGCGATGCCATCCCGATTCTTCTCTCCCTCTCTCTTTCTCAAGACTCTGAATGGCAATTAGCTATTCGCCGGTCGATAGTTTTACGATCGGACAAACTGCGATCAAATTTCCGCGAATTCGTGCGCAAAGCATTGGTCGGACTCGTTGATTTATGACGCGTACAGCTCGCAATTCGATAATAGCTATGTAATGCCACGCGACGCGTTACATAAGAAAACATGCGCAACGGGTAATGCACCTGTCAAACTTGACCGCGAGACGGATTGATTTATCGCGCTCGCCACTCCCCGCTTGATGCCCCGTCATTAACGAACGCGATGATGTATCATTGACGTTGGCCCTGACATTTAAACCGCCATCAGCCCCAATTACCCTTTTAAATTGCAATTTCGCCACAGCGTAAATTCGTGAACTATCTTTCGCCCATGTAACAAACTGATACATAAATTTTACTTAAACGCTATGTCGGGATCCAGAAAGATTTAGCCCATAATCCGAGCCAGTCGTCTAGCCGGAGATTTCGTCCTAAAAAAAGGAAAAAAAAAAACCGGAGAGATTCAGGTGATTTTCCGGGATCGTCAGGACGCCGCAACCGGTTTCCGGGGCGGCGCTGCGGGGCCGGTATCTGGTACGAGAAAAGACGAAGGGTGGCAAAAGACGGAGGTATCGAGGAGGTGGACCCGGACAACAAGTCGGAAACTTTCAAGCTCAATTAAACTCGAGCAAACTTGAAGACGCCTCGCGGCAATGAGAACGGACGAACAGTGTCGGAGTGTCCTTTCAGCTATCCGTACGGTTCGTTCGGTGCCAATTTCTCGATAAAAACGAAGCGAAGAGCCCGGGGAATGAAAAAAAAAAAAAAAAAAAGAAAAAAAAACGAGTGGATCGGATGGATGGGATGGGGATTCGACATGGCAGAGAGAGCGTGTCATTATGACACCGAGCATGCTCGTCGATTACCATTTTCCAACTAACGCTTTCCCTGAGAATTTCCTTGCAACGTTCGCGGATTAAATAGTTAACGCGCGCAAATATCTCTCTCTCTCTCTCTCTCTCTCGTTTCCTTTATCCTTACTTCGCTTGATATGCTGACAATGTCAATTGTATAATGGAACTTTGCTCGCGATGCAGCTACCGATATAATGCACGTATATATATTTTCAGTGAAAAAAAATTTGAATTAGAAATGCAAGACAAGTACGATATAAACCTACTTCTGTCACATTAAATAACACATGAATACGTACATATATTCGTAATATTCGTATTGACCAAAAAGTATTGTCGGTTTTTTTACTCCATTCTTTTCCCGTTTCCAACGCCTTAAATTGTTTTTGCAGAACGCACTCGCATGCACGTATGCTATGAATTCCGGAGCAGGACAAGTGGCTACTGTATAATTACTTACTTCTTCGTCGTTCATGTAAAATTCAACCTTTGTGCATCTGACGGCGGGGGAAGAGAGAGAAAGGGTGCGTTACTTTTTTATTTATTCATGCAAGCTCGCGCCGGAGATCTTTTCTGCTAATGCAATTGTCTTCATTATGTCTTCGCAGCACGTTTTCGAAAATTCGAAATAATATGTTTAATTCAAACTCACTTTAATAAGATTGACATTTTAACGTCAACCTTAACGTGTACCTTCGTGAATTTTTCACAAATTTTCGCGATTTTCCGTAACATTTGGCGCGTCCTCAAATTTGTTGAAAAATTTGACGCTTGCCTGAACGCGCAGCGTAATTGTAGTTACGATCATGCATTTTTCTCTTGGCACGGTATAAACAAAAATAAAATGTTTCAACTTACGAGACGGGTTACGCATGAATTTTAGCATATACATCGGCAACCAGCCAACATGGTACAAGCTGCCGTTGCATTAAAATAAAGAAAAAAAGGAACGTTCGCAGCGTGCGCGAGACTATAATTAAAATTACTCGCTGCAGTTAATTAATTTCCCGCTTTAATAGCTGCACCGTTATACATTAGCGCAGTTTTGTGTAACACGCGGCTTGAAGATTGTAAAGAATGATGAGATTTTTTTTAAATATCAAAGCACCTCCAGTGATCCTCCAAATTTTGTAATTATTAAAGATATTAGTAATGATTGAAGGTCGATTAAAATAAATTAAAATGAGAAGATAAAATAGAAATGCCAGAGAGGAAGAGAGTAAAAAAAGAAACGCAACAACTTTTAATCAATTCGAATAAAATTATTCTCGTACCTTCGGGACTGTGCAGACTTACGATCAACGATAAACGTGCGTAAGTAATGCTTCCGATGCGAGGATTTCTTTAAAATAATTTTGTTGTTCTTGCGAATGCAATGTAGACAGGGCAGGAGCATCCGCAAAAGCCGGCTCGACGATTCAAATCGATTCGTATTCGGCGATGCACTTTTCCCCCCTCTCTCTCTTTCTCTCTCTCTCTCTCTCTCTCTCTCTCGATATTCTACCGTCGTTCTTTCTTCGACAGTGCAATATCGCTCCATCTTCTTCCTCGTACGAGACAGACACCGTCTCCCCGTCTATCATTCACTCCTTCCTCCTCTTCCCATTCTCTAGTCTATCTCTCTTCCTGTATCGCGGCGGAAAGGCAACCGCGGAAACAAAGCTATAAGGCTTTGATGTTCCGCGCAACCACGGTTAAGCATTTCAATCTATCCGATGCAATCGCTTCCGACGGGGAACTGCGTGCAAGTCTGCCATGCCTTCCAGCGATGCGGAGGATGAAATTCCGACTGAATTTTCTCGAAATGTCGAATATGCCAATGGAGAGTCTATATACCAATGGGCGCGAGACGCGGGCGTGTATATACGCGCAAAAGAGATGGAAGTGATTAATCCATGTACCGTGTCTCCGCGATATTCTCCGAATACGATCGGGCTTATCGGAAAGCTTTGCATCGTTTTGTTTCATCCTTTTGTTAGCCCGAGGATGCGTTCACGCTACACGATTTCGAAACGCTGTCGTAAAATCGATTCGCACAATTGCCAGACTGTTAATCGTTAAACACTATGATGCAAATTAGTAGCATTTATCAATACTATAGAGAGAGAGAGAGAGAGAGAGAGAGAGAGAGAGAGAGAGAAAGAGAGAAAGATAGAATTTACCAATTAATCAAGATTTAGCGCGCTATAGGTCTTTAGTTTATTAAATCGAATTTTATAGACAATCGCGAGAGCAGTATGTAATTAAATTTATATTTATTAAAATATATTCATCTATGTTTCGAAACGTTAGAATGTGAATTGTGCGTTCGGATAATTTCGCCGAATAGTTATTTGTCGATTAAGCGATCGCGAAAGTCGCGCTGCAGATATTTAAAGCTCAAAAAACCGCAGTGTAATAACAAGCGTTTGCCGCAACGAGGCTAATTACCGTTGCGGCCGTTAATGAAACGTCGTGCGTATCATCAATGACGTATTCTTTATTGTTGTTATGTTAGCCGATGTGTTCGGGCCGATTGTTGGACCGAAAATTTATGTCGCTGGTGTACGTTGTGCGCCGCTACATAAATTTCCATATAAATTTCGATGCATTTCCCGTCACGAATGCTAATCAACTAGTTGTCGCGCGACCTCCGAATATTTTGGAATCTCGGAAGCCGCGCTCGTGTATCCTTTATACCGCGTAAAATCGTGCGAAATAACCGTGTATGTGAACGAATATGTTAACGAGGCACAACGCAACGTATAACAATTGATATGTAAATGATTTTCGATAGCCGTATACGCGATAATAATTGCCTGTGCGCAATTAGATGCTGTGACAGATCTCCAAAAATCCTATATTTAATTTTTTGATTGATAGGATTTTTAATCTAATTTTTATATTTATACGAAACTTCTCATGTAATAAACTAATAATTTTTTACAGCGAAAAAAACATATAATGATATAATGCTATTGACTATATGATTTATATAATTTAGCACGCACACACACATATCTACACATATCTACATGATATAATATTGAATATTATTCTATTGTACATTGATATAATTATTAATGTATAATATATCATATTAATATAAAAACAATTGTCACACATGTACGGATATAAATATGATATCGAAATGTAAATATCGAGATTTTTATAAGAGTTTGCAGCAATTTTGTAGGAAAACGTATATAATATCAGAATTAATATCGTTAGAGCTAATAATGTGTAAATACGTTTCACTATTTTTGCTATGGACTTTTTTATTTTCATAATAAAAATTTTTATGCCGTCTTTTCGACTTCCACGAACGTGCGTTACACACACACATCAAATATTGTAATCGATATTCTAATAATGCCCGTGTGACCAGGAAACGTGCAATATGCTCGTATGACTGTCAAATTCTTGTCATGTCGTCGGTTCAGAGATGCGACGGGTTCGCGAATGAGATCGAGGAACGTGGCTCATATCATCGTGCGAGAGGGTCGCTATCAGATCATCATAAACCGACAGAGTCTTCGGAATATCACCTTCGTAAGATGAAAATCGATCGAAGGCGTGGTAGAAGTGTGGAAAAAAGAATTACGAGAGTTATTCGATATGTGTATAAAGTCGGATAAACCTCTCTCTCTCTCTCTCTCTCTCTCTCTCTCTCTCTCTCTCTCTCTCTCTCTTAAAGTTTCGAAACTGCAAATATATCAACGGAAATGCAATAGCATAGTCGGTTTAAAATTTCTCGGTGAATTCAATTTTACACAAGTTGAAAAGCATACGAGCCGACGACGAGTGAGCGAAATCGCCACTTCGGATAACCGTTTCAATGAACTTTTATTTTTTTTCTGTCTGTCGCGCGTTGTTCTCTCTCTCTCTCTCTCTCTCTCTCTCTCTCTATCTATCTATCTATCTATCTATCTATCTATCTATTACTATTTCCTTCTTTCTCATAAATTGAAAGAACGAACCGAGAGAGCATCCGGCGGATTACACGTGTACGCGACGATGAACTACACATTGAACGGCAACGATAAAAATAGCGGCGAAAATATATTCGTCGCGGGTAATTCAAGCAGCGAACAAACTGTGAAATTAAACTTTCCGATTAGTTGAATATTATTAGCGTATGCGAAAAATGTTGAAAATATATTATCGTATTCGAACACAATATTACATGAAACGTCAAATTTTTCTGACAATTAAGAGAGAAATATATTCCGATAAATTTTTCGTGCTCACGTTTATTTATTTATTTATTTTTTTCTTTTTTCGTAAATATTGTCATTTTGAAAATATCTCGCGCAAAAATCACGTATATCTTGATATATAATGATTTGATTTTGTGATTCCGTATCGAGTGCGTCTTATTGTTTTTTAGTACAATACGTATATATGCGTGTACATACCATCTTTATTTATTTGACGATCTGATGCGAATAATCATGCCGACCGCAACGAATTCTCGCCGATGTGCGTGCATGCGCGGGCGTTGTAAATCAATTTCAGAAAATCCGATGTAACACACGGATGTACCGATATTACTTTAAAGGATTACGGATGCGGCGCGCGCGTACCGAAATAAAATAGCCGACTGATAAATGCGACCCATGGTGGCTACGTGAAAGTCCGTCGTTACTCCCGCTAAGCCGATTTTTATTTTATCGCTGCTCTCCGTGAAGCGAATGTTATCTAGCCGTAAGAAAATTGGAGATATTCGCTTCCCTCGCGTATAAATTTCGCGTCTATATCTGCGCCCGAATGCCAAATAAAATCCATCCATCGCGAATTCGATGGAACGTTCGGAAACAGGAAAAGTCACTTACGAGAAAATCTATTTAAGTTGTCAGCCGTATATATCATCAGAAAGCATAATACACATACAATCGCATTTTATTGCGTGGATGTGTTTCGTAAAAATTTGGTAATTTTTTTTTTTTTTTTTTTTTTATATATAGGACGGTTGTTTTAAGTAAAAAAGCATCATATGAATATCACTTTTATTCTACTTACACATAACACGTAGAGATATTAAAAATCAAAATACTTTAAATACATCAAGTACCATCATGTATATTACAGTTGCAATTTTCTTTTTTAAACTACTCGTCGATGTAATTCCTGCGAATTCTTGAACGGATGCGCCCCGTCAGAGTCGTGCCTTATAACAACGTGTAAACACACATGGCCCATTTAGCCCCTGAATACTACATGCATGTGAATGCAAACGACATTGATTCCTTCGCACATGCCCGTTACCGAACTTCGAGATAGCATTCCGAGTGTGTAAACGCGACCTGAAAACCCGTTGAATATTGCAAACTTCTGATAAACAAATACCGCGATCGCCGTGAGATGTAGTTGCAATTAATTTCTAGCATAGGGTAGGAGAAGATTGATCACAACACGCACACATACATACAATATAGTTCGGTTAGAAATTTAAGGTAGCGCGATATGAAAAATATTGAAAATATTGTATCTTATATATGCAAAATTCGAAATCAAAATGAATCATTTATTTCTATGAAAAAAATCATATCTTATATTATATGTACAATTTTTAGTAATACAAAATTCTTTCTCGCATACACATACATAGAGAAACGAATTGTTCTCGCGTAAAATGCAGTTGTCTTAAAATATTTTAAAATAAATGCGGTATTGACGAGAGAGAGAGAGAGAGAGAGCTACAAACGTAAATAGAGACAAATGCTTTAAAAAATAATTCTAAAATTATTCTTTATAGTTGAATAAACACACATACGATAATTGCATTTTTCTATAATACAGAATAGAAAATAAATATAGAATAGAAAAAATTCTTCGCCTTTTTAAAAAATTAACTTTCCCCAGCTATAAGAATCACGTAGCTTTACCGATGCTGATTCTCTGAGAGTCGTATCTTGAATTAAAAATCCGGAGATTTTTCACTACAGAAGAAATCTTTAGACGATTTAAAGTGCTTTTCCTGTTCGCGCGCGCACCATCTTTCTTCGCGATTCGACGGAGAGAAGAGACGAAGGGAGGAGGAATTATTTTTGGAGGAAATAGAATTCGCAGAAGAAAGTTGGAAAGACTTGGAATACGTACCGCGGTCGGTCAATAATCTTCAAGTACCGAAGAAGAAGAGTGCGGGTGAAGAAGTCATCGACGGGCAAACATCATGACCGGATTGCATTTATAAGTTTTAAGTGAGGGTCCAAACGGAAAGCTAACTTCCATTGCCGCGAACGTGGAACGAACGTGCCACGGGAAGTTTTCAGAAGCGGTGGAGTCGCAAAGTGCTTTGAATAAAAAATTGAGATGCGGCCGGCGGCTACATATTTTATCGAGCACGCGATTTATATATGAGATAATTATACGGGAGAGAGAAAACGCGGTCTGTCTAACGATCGATACAAAATATCCTTTAGAATCTTAATCTTTTAAACTCATTCTAATAGGTATAATTGACAATACGTTATTTGATATGTCGTGATAAATTTATTAGCACATTTAACATTTTGGTAAATGCTATCAACGCTCTCAATTTATATAGGATGTTCGGTAATAAATATAATCGAAAAAGATGATCGATTGCAAAAAAGAACGATCGATTTCTAAGTTTATAGATATGATTCAAAAGCAAGGAGCACGTGCCTACTTATCAGCATGATAAATAATTTAAAATGAAGTCTACAACCTATGATAAGAAATATCGAGTTACAAGAGCGACTCCTACTCTGAAATTTCTATCACCTTGTCGACAGAGGGTTATCGATCCTTTTTTCTGCTGTCTCAGCGAGGGTGCGAGATATGCAACAGGCTGAAGGAAGTTATTCGCGCAGATGTCGTATACTTCTTACACTAAGAGTTTCATCCTCTTTATGTAATTCCGTTGTGATTAAGCGTGCGCCTTCGAAAATATAACAAATCTCATTAGAATAAAGTTTTCGCGTGTTACTTGTTCTTTATTATTCGGATACCGAATATAAACTCGGCGCGAAATCGCTTTGAACTGTCTGAATTCGACAAAATCGACAAAAATCGTTAATATTACATCCCGTTAATTTCAATTTACATTTTCTATGAGTGATTTTTTCACTCATGTTTGCTGTCACGATTAATTCTTATTCGAGCAACCAACACATTTAAATTTTAACATGATTTTTGTGAATATTTATAAACTTTTTCTTACATATATTTTTTTTTAATTTATAATTTACAAAAGAGCGTTTGTTTATTACAACGTAAAACTCGTGCGTTCGTTATTGAATGTCAGTTTTGCAAATATTGCTGAATAAATATGCTGTCGCAAACAGCGCGACCTAATTGTGAAAGCGCGACGATGTATTTCATCGAGAATACCGTAGGAAAAGCTCGCAGAAGGTAGGATGGGAGATGTATACGCTTATTTTCGCTGCTTTTTGAGATTCCGCGCGCTTGGAAAAATCTGGCCTAGTTTCTTGTGGCACTTTTCATTATGCCATCCGGCGTGCGATGTTTCCAAGCGAGAAAAGCGCGAAGCCTGGAAGCGGCGCTTTTTTTTTTTTTTTTTTTTTTTTTAGACCAAATCGAAGCGTCGCTATAGTTTCCTAATGAGATCGAAGCAACGAAACTTATTCAATGACGAGCACTGTCGTTGCTATTTTTTTATGCAATTGACACTCGTCAATTATCCAATTCAATTAGCAGCGTTACGCGATTACGCAACGATCGGATGGATTTGCAAATGGTTAATTCCACATCACGAAAATAGATATCATTATCATATGATATGAGAGTTTAGACCTTTAACAAATTATACGTATAATAAATAATTACATTATTCTCAGATAAATAGATTTTTACGATTGTTGAATCGTACCTCTTTTTTTTATATCGCTCTCTATTGAATGTATTTTCCGATTTAAGCGCAAGGCATTGCTCTTCTGGCACTTGATTAAAGTCATAATCCCGTAAATGCGGCGACAGAAACTTTAGTATGCCGACAGAGAAGAGAGGGGGGGGGGGGATGACTTAAGGATTTACGAAAGTGCCGATAGAAGGGGCGATAAAAGGAATGCACTCGGAACATTTGCTCATTTTATTTTCCTCATCGATGAGAAGGACTCGTATCGATGCGCGGATTTTGACCACGTGCGTTATCATAAAACGTAACTGACGGAGGATGGGCCGGGGGGACAGAAATCCCTATCGGATAGGGTTTAAGGAGGGTGAACGACGCACCGTAGTGGAGATCGAATTTCTGAATTTTCCATTGTGACTGAAGGAAAACACATCCGTTTGTTATCGATCCGAAGAGAAATGTTCCGACACGCAAATGAAAATTTAATTATTGTTTGATAAAAACGTAAATCGCACATCTATCTATCTCGCGCGAACTGTAATTAAAGTTACAGCTACATTAACGGCTTATGAGCTAATCGAGCTTGCGTGAATCTGATTTATTGATGTTAATGATATTAATTAGCTTTGCCGATAGTGTTGCAGGATATTGTACGATATCTAATTCGAGAAAGAGAAATATTGGTTTAAAATTTACATCGCAAATAATCGAATTCGTTTTTTCGCTTCAACACACACTTATATCATTTAAAAAAAAAAATTTATATTAAAGCCTCAGTTTTTTGTGTGCATACAAGACACCGTTAAATTTTTGGACCTTTTAACCTACCTTCCTTGTTCGTCGATTGAGATTTCAGTGTTCAAAGAGAACCACATTCTCTAGGAAAAACAATGGAATTAGGTACGAAACTCGCGATATATATATCAGCGAAAGGAATTAAAAGCAGAAGGAGAGATTGAGCCGAAAGAGAGCGGAAAACACGTACGAGCAATGTGGGAAGCTGCCATTGAGCATCGCGAGAAATGCAATCAATTCTTTAAAGAATACGATTGTTTGCTACGGATTTCTCCTTTCCTATCCGGTTATGTTACATTGGAAATAGTTGTTGGCAGTGTACAGAGAAGATTGGATGGGTTTCTTGCCTGCGCTTGTGCATATCCATGATAATGTAATTACTTTAACCTAGATATGACGTTGTAATTTGTACTCGAACGATCAATTTAATATTTTTTATCTTTTTGTAGTTATTATTTTGCATCGGTAATATGCCTTATCTCTTATACACTTTTCTTATATAAGCTTTTAAGCTTAAAGTTTAATCTTAAAGACGATGCTCTTCAACGAGCAAAAGTCACTAGCAGGAGACAGGGAGGAAGGGAAATGAAAAAAAAAGTACCGTTTAGGTCATCGAGACGAATAGTCTCGAGTGGCGAA
Source organism: Polyergus mexicanus (assembly GCF_030449975.1). Taxonomy (NCBI): domain Eukaryota; kingdom Metazoa; phylum Arthropoda; class Insecta; order Hymenoptera; family Formicidae; genus Polyergus; species Polyergus mexicanus. The sequence continues at coordinate 2,267,481 of NW_027223322.1, read as the reverse complement.
CGCATTAGACCATTAGAGGGTAGAACAAAATTTCAAGGCAGGCAAACTTTCGCAAAGAAAGAGAGGGATAGAGATGGGAAAGAGAAGGGACTCGAAAACATTGAGCTTTTCGACGAGAGTTCCGCGGGGAATTCGAGCACGATCGGCTCGGACCTATTTCGCGATTTTCTTCAGACATGCCATCAGCGGAATGACAAATGAAGGCTGCGCCTTTTACCCGCCTTCGATTATCCTCTCGTTCTTCCTTGGTTCACTTCTCCGCTTTCTATTCTCTTTCTTTCTCCGCCTCTCGTCGATACCGGTGTTTCGTGGTAGCTCGAGTCGAACGATGCGTTTGTTGCCGAGAAAATCGATTACCGGCTCTCGGAGATGGTGTACGGCACTAAGATCTATGGTACTCCCGATTCGTCGAACGCGTCATGCAAGGGTGCTCATGAATTTTTAGAATAGATTCGCATTCGAATTATGCACAAGTTTCGCCCGCTTCGAGAACGTTGTTATTTCTCGACGCTATCGCGTTTGTAATCGGATGATGAATCATTATTGTCGTTGTACACTCATCCATTTCTTATTCGTGTATTTGCTTTACTTTTTCATTTTGCGTGACATTTATACCGATGCTTCTCCGTGATATTACAGAGATCGAAGTCTTCCCATCTCCAGACATTCGGGATTTAGCGACCCGCGTGCGTATTTAGAGATTAAACACGGGACTCGTCGACGGAAGAAGCGGTAGTTCGCTTATGAATGTAACTATGTAGACGAGTGTATAAAAGGCACACGAAAATGTTGTATATTGCCTGTCACCGAACCGATGTTGCGCGATCAATCACGGAAACGTCGTGTTTTAATAAAGATTTATATACGTTCAATTCGATTTAAGAAATCAGTCTATTTATTGGGCTGCCCGTGCGAAGAATATCCAACGATTAAGGAAAATCTAATTATCGAATGTCAATTAACGGAAACGAAAATTGGAAATCGATGAAGTCAATTTACGACGAAAGTTTACTTTTGCTTCGATATTTTGCGAGTTTAAATAAAGGACGCGAAGCCACGAATATTCATCTCCAGTATCGCGTGTAGATTCCTGTCCGAATATTATACGAGACGAGGAGTACGTTCCGCAAGAGTATCGACGTATCAGCCATAACGCAAAGTAATCCCAGCTTTCCAGCAACGTCATACATCGCAAATACACACAGACGTATTCTATATAAATATCGTATTTCACAAGATCTGATGGTAGATTAATCGTCGTGGCTTGCTCGCTAAATCGAGACGTACGAAACGAAATGGACACTGACTTTTAACGTTGTGGTCGCGCGACCATCTGACAATCTTCTATATGCGATTTACCGTCTTTATTTAGTCGGGAATATCTTTCTTACGCGATGTCAAGCATCGACGTGGTATATTTTCAGCATCAACGAAACCCGAAAGAGTGAGGAGTTCAAATACATAACTGAGTATTTCGCTTATGAGGTCGAAATGTCACCGAGAGGATTTCGGGAATCCGTATTTCTCGAAAATCTCGACTCCGAACTGCTGCTGTTCGCATGCTGCGACACAATAGCGGTCGCTTCGACAAGAACAATTTCGGCTGTCTTGAAATATCGCTGCAACGAGCGGAGACAATCGCGATACTCAATGACGCGGAAACAATACAGTTCATCCCTCCCGGATTCGTTGCCTTGTATCGTGCACAAATTCTTGTGCCAGTGAAATTTGCTTCGTTATTCGTCGTCGCGTTTAATTCGTATCGGAATATTTCCATAGCGAAACTGACAATGAGTCTTGTAATACGATTTTACAATGTCTACATAATAGAATTGAAGGCAAACACCCTTGGCAGAGGACATCTTCCTACACAATTCAGATTTGTATTTAACGTGCTGAAGAAAATAAAAAAAAGAAAAAAACAAGTTACTGACCAAAATCATGTTTGATAAAAATTAAATAGTTCAAGTAAATTTTAAAATTTGAACACGTGCTATTGTCAATATTAGAATTTTTCAAAATTCCCTCCTTCCAAATTCAAATGTACCTGAGTTGTCGTTGTCAGCATTTTATTTTATTAGCATTATTCTTGCTTGCAAATAACTCCGTAAGTATTCCTTCTAATAATACTCGTCGAACCACAATTAACGCGGCGCGAATAGGTGGTTGGCGGTTTCCCGACGGGACGGTTTCTCCTCGATGAAGAGACAAGCGCCAGGTTCCTTGCGGCTTAATACTTTACCTCGGTGCATTTACACGTGCACCTTAACCGCGTCTCTGCGGAGAAAAGTGAAGCGGGCGGTGCAGCAGGGACGAGGAATTTACGAGCTGTAGGACTTGCATGGATGAAAATTTCTCGTGACGTACGTCGCATTCGACCTTCGGTGCGAAGCGGTCGACTTACGCGAAAAATGCCGGTGCGAGGGAGAAGCCAAGTAGCGACCCCCGTAAGACATGTCTTCATAAAAATCTGCTCCGAGAAAGCGACTCATCTTTTCGTCGTGGTAAAACGGTAAGAAAAGGAGAAGAAAGAGAGAAAGAGAGAGAGAGATCGCCTCGGAATTAAGTTTCGACGTGGCGGCAATGCCTTATCGATCTGCGAAAGAAAATGCTACGGCCGGTTTATTAGAAATTTTCCTCGCTGCAGATCTTTTCCGTTTGGGAAAAAATGTCTCGGGATAGAGAGTTGGACAAAACATCCCGACACATCAAAAGAACGTTGTTTAATCATTGTTATCTTTAACGAGAAACGTTATCTGCGTCCTTAGAAAACATGAGAAATCGGGAAATTCGATTTTCAAAATCGGCCGTTCATTAGTTCGTATAACGAAATTCGCGTTTCGTTCGGTGAAACCGTCGCGGCTATTAACATCGCTTTCTCGGTCGGCGATAAGAATGAAGTTCGGTTACTCGTGTAGCTCGTGCTTCTTCATTAAAACGTCAAAAAAAAAAAAAAAAAAAATGCATCTCGGTATTATCTCGAAGAAGATAAATTCTTGCATGTTGGGAGTGTAAAATTACGGGCGTGCGGGTTATCCACGCTATCGCGAAATCGATTTACGACTGGCCAAAAACTCGGCCTTATTTTATCGGCATAATACATCATTTTTCAACATTAATTTTGTCTTTTGACAATAGCTGCGCTTTCCGGTCAAAGCGAAAAATTAAAGATCGTTTACTCACGCGATTTATCGCTTTTTTTTTGCCTAGAATTTTTACGTTGAAATAACGAGTCATACCGGCAACTAAGTTTCCCGTTTATTATACCGTTGATTTTCTCTCTCTCTCTCTCTCTCTCTTTCTCTCTCTCTCTCTCTCTCTCTCTTTCTGTTCTCGTAAGTGGCCGAAAACGTCTTCGTGATTAAAGCGAGAGAGAAAGGGAGGTATAATATCTCCGCTCGCGTGAATATATGTTAATATACACGCGGGTATGTTATTAAACTTTTGCTGTAAATCTCGCTTCTGTAATTTTTAATCCTCTTGCGCGTATATATTTTAGGAGAAAAGTTGAAAAAAAGTTTTTAATTTTTCATCTGCGTTCTCTCTCTCAAACATTAATCTCTTAATTAATTTGTCACGCTACTCGCGTACGTATCAAATTCATAAATGGAACAATCCATTAATGTAGATATAAATGACTAAAGCTAAAATTATTTCCAAAGATCGAGAGATATCGAGAGATTATAATCGATTAAATTACCGAAATTAGATTAATTTTATTTTCTAAAATAAATAATAATATTCAATTTTTCTTCCCAAAAGTTCCCAAAATAAATTTTCTTTCAAGAATTCAGATTCGATCCAAAACGAAATTGCGCAGAAGCTTTTTCTGGTACTTAAATTGACATTGTATTCGTAGCTCGTTAATTTCCCTGGGGTCATTCCGGAGATGTCGAAAGATTCGTAACGCGGATTCACAGGATGCGACCTTCGAAACAAAACTCGGGGAGAGAATCGTGGTATATATTCTCTCTACTCTCTCTCTCTCTCTCTCTCTCTCTCATGCCAAGAAAAACATTCGTCATCGTTGCTTCCGACGGTCGAGAGAGTAGTTTTGATCCCGTTGCTTTCCTCTTTCTTGCCGCCTCGCAAGGTTTCAGCTGACAGGCTTGTAATAAAGGGTTAAGGCGCGAGCATTAATCAAGACGTAACAGACATTCGTAGGAAATATCTTACGTGCCCTGATATACGCGACCCTGGCGAGGAACACCTCGCGAAACTTGCGAGAGATCATTTTTTGAAGTGATGGACGCGCCGAGATTTCAACGGATTGTACAGAAAGTATCGAATATTTGTTGACGGTGTGTGTGAGCGATAATACGAAATAATTATGCGATTGAGGGGAAAATTGAGGAAAAGAATAGTCTAGCATTAGAAATTAAGTTCTTAAATAATTAAGAAAAAAAATAGTCCAGTATTAGAAATTAAATTCTTAAATAATTGAGTTTTTATTATCATCGGGACAAATACATTTTTTTAAAATATTCCTTTCTCTATAAAGTATTATATTAAATTTAGCTAAAATATATATCTGATATCTTACACGCACACAGAGAAACAATATTTATATAGAAATATATAGAAAACTGTATCTTAGATAATTAGAAAAAAATCGTTTAAATTTAGATCTACAGTTTCAAAGAAATAAGATTTATTGGAATTCTAATTTACATATATCTTTTTCCAATTTATGTATTAAACTTTCGAAGAGAAAGTGTTTCTATGCTTATCGAACTTTATGATATTGACAGTTTTACACGAAAATCGATTCACGCTATCCGTCATGTCAATATTAAACTCGTGAGTGACATATCTCATCACAATATTTCTATGATCAAGTTTACATTTGTCCGAAACTGAATCCATTGGATCTGTCTTGACTGTTTGGTACAACATGATGATAAATAGTTTATTAATATTTAACATAATATGAATCAATATTTTATTTTATTCATTATTTTATTCAGTAGCAATATTCACGTAATCATAATCAACAAAATCTCGTGTTTGAGCTTTCGAGAAATTGATAAATCAATTGATATGTAGAACTTTTCGAATAAGGGACCAATCATTTCTTGAACTCGAATGACAACTGTCCGGACATCCTGTATACGGGAAGACAATAAGAATGTCTTTTTCGTGGAAACGGACTAGTGCTGTGGAGATGGCACGCGTTTTAATGTTCGCGATATTTTAGAAACTGACATACGGCATTAAGAAGACGTTGAGCGGAATGACGCGAGCGGCTCTTCCGCGTTCCGCGCGTGCTGCAGCATCGCCGGCCATCAGCCGCGAAGCGCGCGAGAAAAGCGAGAATTTATTCGATTCCATTAAAGCTAATCTCTCGCCGTCGCGAGATAAGTTCTCTCGAATTAAGTCGTGAAATATGATTCGCTTTGTGCCGCAGCTTCCTTCCTTTCTTTCGCCCTCTCTCTTCCTCTCTTTCCGCTGTATACTCGCATATTTAATATTACTTGATTACGACCGCGCCAAAATGTAAATGAGAATAATAATTCGCCGTGCTGCAAGTTGGATCGTCCGACTTCGAATTCGATTTCTGATTTCAGCGATATTGAAAATCGAAATGCGATGACGAAATTGTCATTGTCCATATTAATTTTAAATTTGGAAATTTGTATAATAAATCCTGTCTTTATTCTCTCCATCTCTTCTGTCTTTAAATTTTTCGTAAATGTAATTAATAAATCCGTAGAAAAATTATGTTGTAAAAGAACATTGTACATTGGACACTAGAATTAGAATAATTCGACCAATTCGCGCAATTTCTCGTGTAAAACGAGTCGACCAATCTTGAAATTTTAAATTTTCTTTCTAAATTTCCGAAGCGCGTACCGGTGAACAGTTAGTTAATGCAAATAATCCATTTCAATTTTTCGCTACGTTAAACCGGTGCCGCTTACATGCCACGATTGTAATTTGAATGTAATACCTGGCGTCGGGGTTGCGGCGATAATTTCGCGAAACGCGCGAATTTCCCAACCAGGATATATATTTACGAAGCGGGTCTCTCCTCGAACAGGGTAATTCCCACTGAACTGCGAAAGTCTTTTTTTGACTCCTTTAACTTCATCCCGGCGATGCCTTGTATCTCTCCTCCGTCGATTTAGTCGTCTATTTTCGATCGAGGAACTGAAAGAAATAATTCAGTTGTCGCCGATGAAAGGCAATAATTCAATTGTCAATCTTTACTTGATCGGAAGAAACGTTAATTGAAGCTTCAAGAAATTATTATCTTCGAAATACAAGCGAAAATTGAAGTTTGCGCGCATGAATCATTTATTCTATAAAAGACGGAAGGAGAACAGACTTCGAAACGTCTATTAAAATAGATGCATGCTGTGTAGCACGTATACATTATATATCATTTCAATTTACTCCAAAATTTTCTTCACGTCATTTTCGGAATAAACGACGGATACTTTATCGCGTTCATCCTTTAAGTAACGCCAATTTTTTCATGTAAACTTTTTATATATTTGCTAGGAAACTTTTTTTCTCTTAGAGTATTATAAAAAGAAAGAAAGAAATTTTATATCATTTTTTATCGAACTGATATCATGTAGACGCTGGTACTGGCTTGATCAGAAATGCTCGTTTGAAATTTACGAGCCACGTGGCATATGCGTCATGACAGGGACGAGTCATACTTGATGTATCAATACTCGTACTGGCGCAGGCATGAAACTTTTGTCGACGTTTTATTAAATCTGCGAACTCTGCGAAACCGGTGCAGCGGATATATACATATCTCTCTTTGCACCAGTCTAGCCTCCACTACTGATGTTTTCAAAGAGAACATTAAATCTAGGAATGTCATCTTGGGGAAAAAGAATACGTGACATGTGAATATTTTTTTATAGCTGCACTTGATAACTTTGCCATCATACTATGTAATCAACGTCGGCACGATCGACATATTTTTATCGCGTGACAAAATTCTCCACACAAATTTATTTCTATATAAATAAAAAAAAAAAAAAAAAATTATAATTATATATTATATGTTTTTGGTAGAACTGCTTAAAAGATAACACACCTCCGATTTTATCGCTATTTAAAAATTTCACAATTTTAATGCTTTCTCTCAGATATTGTAAAGTAATATTAGAAAAAGTGAAGTTTGTGTGTACGTTGTATTTGTTGTAGAGCAGACCTGGAAAAAGTGTTTGTTTACATTTACAAGATAGGTAATCATGGATACTTTGTCAATAATGTGTTTCATCTATTTCTCGCAGTTCGTTAACAGCTTTCAACGCGCAGCTACACGAATTTGTCTTGAAAAATATTATTTATTGAATGCGAAGGACGCTCAACGACAACTGTTTATGACATTTACGCGTAAACGGGGGAGGGGCGGAGCATCTTTCCCTGTTCGATAAAATCGGAGGTACGTTACCTTTCGTGCAGTTTTACTATATTTTTAAAAATATATTATGTGCGATAGATCTTTTTTGAGCGATAAGTGACAGATAAACCAATAACGCTGCACCGTATGCGGGGATTTCGCCAGTCGGTACACATCCTTTAATGTCAACATTCCTTCAGACTTATGTTACTCGAATACGGAATGATTTATCGGTCGTGTATCGGGAAAAGCATCGTTTTCTTTCGTTGTCGTAAAGGCGAGCGCGAGTCAAGTTCGCGGAAGAGGTTCCGGCCGGGATGACACGGCCACTGTCATTAGCAGATAAATAAAGGTAGTAAATAATTTCCCGCCGGGCGGAAAAAGAGATTTTATTCACCAGGAGCTCTCTCCCTCCTTTCCGAACTTCCTACTTTAAGTGCCGACTTAAAGTCTCGTCGCGCTTCGGAAACTTTCGATCACGATGCGCTGCAATTATCGGAAAGACTTTGAATTTATTGTCGATGAGGAATGGATCGTCGTAAGTTGGTGGTATTTTTCTTTAATATTGGAATCTCCTTCTCCCCTTCTTCTCTGTCAAGAATTACAAAGTGAAGGCTTGATACGCCAAACATTTAATAGAATTAAAAAAAAATTAAATATAAATTATTAGTTATATAAGTTCACGCGCGTATCTTTTATTGGCGAAACGAAATAAAATATTTATTTGTTTATTATTATTTATTGCTTGTTTCAACAGCAAACTCAATAACGTTTTTTGACGACTTTGAAATTTTCTTCCCAATTACAATTACAATGCAGGAGTATATTGCAAATAATATCGTATCCGCGACATACAATTTGGTTAGTTTGGTTCTTTCAAAATCGATGAAACGCTGTAAAGGGCGACACCCGATAATCGGAAATATTTCCCGTTATTTCCCTCAGGTAAGATCGAAACATATGCAAGTCGTATTACCATTCCACGCGTCATCGTCCCGCGGATACGTGCCCGGAAAGTATATACGCTACACTTTTCGCAGACAGATAGTTACATACATGCGGATGGAACGATCGAACGCGCAAAAAGTCCGTGTGAGATCCGCGAAGACAGAAATTGTCGGGATTTACATTCCAGATTCGAGGCATATTCGAGCGTGAAGGTACCGAAAATTAATGGTTCGTTGAATTTATAGCCGAGTTTGGTACATCCGTGCCTGTCGAGCTTATCTTGTAACGCCGCGTTTAACGATTTCTCCCCTCGTCCTCCTTGCACGAAGACACACGCGTCATTAATCTTTAACAATTGGAGAAGTTTCAACGCAACAATGGTCTAATATAATTTCCTTTGAAAAGATTTGACAAAGTCAATCTTAAAATAATAAAAACATTTCACTGCAAATATACTTGTAATGAATTTTTATTCATCAGTTATATGTGTATGTTTATTTATACAATCTCGTAATATTTTATTTCGTCTTGTCAAATTTGTAAAAATTTGCTTACATTACTGGGGACTACACGTAAAATTTTATGGTCTCTTTTTTTTTTATATACATATATATATATATATATTCAGATATTTTTCTTATATCATATATCATTTTAAATCTCTATCGTATACGTATAATTAATATTTTCATTGAAAAAAAATTTCCTAAAGACTCCAATCCTTTAAGCAATTTGTGTCGAAAAATATATCTCTTTTCAAAAAAAAAATCTCTATCAAAATTGTCGGCAAGTTATTAGTTGAAAGATTGTCACTTTCAGGCACTATTACTCTTTTCAATTTGAGCATGGTTAACCAAGTTGATCGTGACCAAGTCGAGCGTTAACGTTGACCGAGGCGCAAAGCATTTCGCAATCGTCCCCGAGTCTTCGCCCTTGTTCGCGACTTTCGTGGATTAGCAGGGCGCTTGAATGCCGGCGAATGCGCGCCATCGGGAACAATGAGCGAGCGGATTAACGGGTTTTGAAGCGCGGAGCCATCGTGGCTTCTCGTGTTTTCTCGTGTTGGAAAGCGACGAAGCGGGCTGTGTAGAGTAATTAACACGACATCGTCGCCGGTGCGAATAGTTCACCTAACACCGGCTACTATACTCCACGATGACGACGACCTTGCGTCGCGTAATGCACCCCTACGTTTGTGTACATGCACATACACACTCGCATGCGCTCGTACGCGGTTTCCAATGTTACAATGCGCGCTATTTCGCTGTAATCGGCAAGCGACCGAACCATGGAAGTCTATACGGAATCGCTTCGACATGCGGCGCCTTTCTCTCGTTTTTGCTTTTCCTTTTTCCGACGCCATTTACTCGGGAACGAAAATGTCCGAAAAACTCGACCGAGCTCGTAAATTGTATTTCGATGTGATCGATACGAGATATTTCATGCATGACCGATGCGAATAATACCTTGTATTATGACGAGAATGATGAGACGCAATCTCGCTTAATGCGATTTTGTAGCCGCTCGGCGAATGTGATATACGAGCGGATCATAGTTTGCAATTATCGCGTATTGTGTGGCGATTCAATTTATAAGATGGCTTCGGTTCATCAAGGAACACATATCCGCAAAATGCGTCTAAATATTTTAGTATACTTACATTAGTATAAAATTGGCGTGTCGCGACGCTACCGCGTCGCTTGATATAAATTTATTTTTGTCATTTATTTTTTAATTTTGATACAAAACATTTTTTCTTAAATTTTAAGAAATTTTTTCCTCATTTATTGACGTGTCTCTCATTTGTATATATAAAATTTTAATTAAATACTTTTTATATACTACATAATACTATGATGACAGTAGTGTTATTTTAATAAATCTCGAATAAATATCGAATAAATCTCTTAAAAAAATCTTATTGGGTTTTTTTTTAGAATCATCATAAAGTAGGAATTTACTTCTGTTTGGCGAGGGTGAAAAAATTAATGAACGCAATGGTCCTGACGAACTGGCTTAGAAATAATGGCATCAGGATGCTGCGGAATAATTTAATGGGACGCCATACCGTCGAACAATTCACTTGTGTAATTTGTTAATCTCATAAAATGCATATGTAACCAATGTATATAACATAACTATTATCTAATTAGTTGCGGCACATGTCGTCTTGATATAAATTGTCGAGATATTGATTTAGAAACAATAACAATCAATTCATAATCTTCTCGCTGTTGTAAAGTAAAAAAACAATTCTAGACGATTATATACAAAAGTTTAAATCAATACTTGAAGTGGTACATACATAAGACATATTTTGATTAGAAGATTTAAAGGTATAGAATTATTTTTACTCTTGAAATACATAAAAAGATTAATTTATTTTTATTTTCGTTACATTTTACAAGAAAATGGAATATATATATTATCTCGTGCATTAAAATATTCGTGTAAAAAAGAAATTTGTTTATTGTAATTTTTAAATTGCTCAATGCATCGTTTTTAAATAGATAATATATAATAAGATCAAATCACACAGACAAAATTGATTATTAAACATAAATGTAAAATCATAATTTTTATTTTCTTATACCAGTGCGTTAAAATGTGCAATAACATGTCGCTTCATATCGATGGATGATAAAACGTTGAATTTGTCAATCATTTTCACGGGGTAGCGTGGATTTGATACGTGTTTATAAGTGGCGAAGACAGCCGCTCGGCAAACGACCAAAGTGGAATTAACCAACACTCGCTAGCACTATTCGAGAGCGAGAATGTACCGGGTTCTAATTAACACGACATTGCTGTTACGCCCACTCGATCTGTACGACACGAGGACACGTTGTAAAATTTGCGATGCCGCATTTCAACAGCATCTCCTATAGCATTAATGCAAGATAGGATACCGTAATGACACAATTATGTGCGCTCTCGTCGATAAAAATAAATCTCTAATTCGAACTACTAATTTAATCTCAAAACTACGAACCGTATAATTTCAACTTGATGGATTCGAGAATCGATATATTGAAAATTTTCATGAATAAAGATCTAAAGATCGAATGATCGAAAACGCAATATTGGTTATTGCCGTTTTAATGAACGGCTTAAATTATTATATTAGATTGTTGTGTTTTATATTATCTGAATTTGTCAGAGTTCAAGGAATACAATATCTTACAATGTTCATAAAATTAATAAAAAAATTATATATAATAATAACTCTCCTCCACCTAGATTTAGAGACATTCTAAAAAATGAGAAAATTTTCTCTTTATTTCCAGTTTTATTTAACTGCCTCTTTAAAAATTACAAATGTATATATTCCATTCGATATAAATAAAGTATTCAATTCTTGACATAATTAGGATTTTTATATCAAAGTTGATTGGAATTATACTTTTTTCAATTTAATTAACAGAGAATATAATTTACCCATAAGGCAAACTTTTACACGACGAGGAGAAAAATGCGAAAAAATATATCCTTGAATTCTTTATTTATTTACACAGTCTCCTTGAAATTACTATAGAAATTTGGCACGCTTTACAAACATCCGTGTACTTTCGGTCATCGATTCTCTCTCGGATCATCCTGCTATTATCGAGCTCCTCCGGTTTTCCGGCACGCAGCAACGAGATACGACGGGGGCATAATAAATTTCGCGCAAAGTATAATGGAACGGTGCACTAAGTCGCGATATCGGACTCGCTCGCGGCTAACGACGTAAAAATAGAAACTGAGTACGGTCCGGCAAAGCTCTCTCGCTTCGCAAAAGGAGCAACGCGAGAGGGTCGACGCGTCGGCGTCGCCGCGCACTCGTAAAGCGGCCAGATATGCGAGGAACCACTAACTTAATGATTTATGTCGCGCATGCAACGTCGCCCGCCATTCCGAATCTTATGTTATACGACCACCGCGTCGCGTTACATGCACGTATCTACCATATATATATACATGTGTATATATGTATGTATGTACGTACATCCCATCCTCCCCTCACGGATTATCCCCCGCTGACCTAACTGAAACTTATCGTTACCGTGCGATAAGAAGGGAACGGCCAACTTCGTGCTAGCTAACCCGTCTACCCGCGAACTTTGCCGGAAGATCGTCGTCGAGTTCCAGCTGTTACCGGAAAATACGACACGAGCGACAGAATTCGACGGAACAAATTTCGGGAAATTTCTACAACGTTTGTCCGCGAATATTTCTTTGTGTAAATATAATAATCGTGTTGTATATTTCTTTCTGGATATAATCAAAAGAATATAATCGAAGAAAGATAGAGGGAGGGTAACTTCTACGCGGAAAGATTAGATATAAGGATGGAAAATCTGAATCGAAGAATATTATTTAAATTGACAAGTGATTTATTGATTATATCGATGCGATGAAACTTTCATGAGGTTAATTACTCTGCTGCTTACATTATTCCTAACCGCGGACATAAACTCTTAGTGGTTTGTCGTGCAAAGTTTCCGCGTGAGAGAAATCGTGTAACAGCGCGCGCGTATCCGATAGCGGACGTTGTTACACGGTAACGGCATTGCTCTTAATGGAAGTCCCACATTGGCGGTCTTTGATGTACCGCCCACGTATAATATATATATATGTCCACGTGCGGAAACTGTGGACTTAATTTTCCTCGCGAGCCTAATGTGATTCAGCGTAACATCGTTGAATTCAATTGTTGAAAATTATGCGCGAATCTCTCAGACAAGATTGTTTTCTGTATATATGTCACTTTAAATGGCTATTAAAGTACAGACAATCTACTTTATTTTTAATTCTAAATAGAGGAATATTATTTAAAATTATCTGAATTATTTAAATATTTGAATCGACTAATTCTTAATTATATGTATTAATTGTTCAATTCAAATATTTAAATAATTCAAATAACTTTAAATAATATTCCTCTATTTAGAATTAAATATATACGTAGTTTTCAACCGTTTAATAGTCTTCATTTTTATCGAAAAATAATTTAAAAGCTACTTCGTAAAATCTGTTACAGAAATCAACGACGCACCTTCAACGAGAAATTTACGCCTCGTATAAACAACACCTCGCAGCTCATGATGGAAAGCGTTGCTCGACAAATAAAGTTCGACGAACGGTAAGTACCTTGCTTATTCTTCTTGCTTTATCATCGTTCCATCCAACACTTTGCAGCCGGCATATGGCTAACGAGATGTGTGGCAATAGCGGTACACTATAATCGGACAATCTGAAAGCGGCCAGTAGCGGATTGACTATCGCCAATTAAATTATCCGACTCATTCCCCGCAGGACCCGAGAAAACTCTCTTTCTTTTTCGGTAAAGAGTTCGTTAATTCTATTTCCAGCGAAACAGCAACGGTTGCACGCCGTAACGCTATAACGTTGCCCGTATTTCCGCTCTATTCATTCATCGTTCCTCTAGGTTGCCCCCAATCCGCACTTCGTTATTCACAAACGGTTGGCGCAGGAAGCCTCCGGTATATTTTTTCCCTCATATCCCCACCCGGTAAATAAATAACGGAGCAACGGATTGCAAATATCTGTTCGACTGTCGGATGTGAAATATTGCCGGAATTTGCATCGTAAACTCGGTTATCCCGTTGGCTCTTCCGTGCACACACAGCGGAAAACCTGAAATCCCTCCTCAAATAAAGGAGCGAACCTTAAGCGGGAAGAAAAACGAGAGAAATCGCGGACAAATTTTACGCGAACGTATGTATCCCTCTGTCAACGGCGCATTGACAGGAAAGGGGGAATGGGAGCACGTCCGTGATTTCTGATTTTGAAAATAGAGAGGGATTAACGCACTCGTACGTGTTTAAGTATTTTCGCGTTGTATTCCGCGGGAGACTGAATAAGGTTTTGAAATAGTGTCGAGTGGTAGCGTTGCATGTAGGTTAAGCCGATTGGGAATTAAGTGGAGTTACATTACGGTCCTCACCTCTTATTGTTAGGTTGAATATCCAATTCGCGGCCGAGTAGACGCCTCACCTGTGTGATTTGGATTATGAGAATCTTCTTAAAGCCTTGAATAGGCCATAGGCTCCCAATCGCGCGTGCGGAATAAACGGGAATGGAAATGTAGGAGGAAAGAAGGATCGGGATGAATTCGCTCCTTCGATGCTTCCATCGCGGCATCTCGTCTTGGAATGATTGTCATATGACGTTTCGTATCGAAGCAAAATGATGCTCATTAAACTCTAATCGAAGTTATCTGGAGGTCTGAATTATTCTATATGTTTTTTATCGACAAAAATTTTATTTCTGAAATGTTTTCGATCTAGTGAAATTACGAATACATGGATTTTAACGAATACATCATGAATAATTCGCGAATCAAACATTTCCTTAGTGAAAATGTTGAGAGAGATTTATCATAAATTTTTATTATTTTTAGTATATAATTTTTACGAATCTTTGTGTGATAAAAGCCTTTGAAATTATTATATATTAAGAGTTTGCTCTATTTCCCTTGTTTGCACCTTTAAAATCCAATCTTGAAAAGCCTTTTAAAATTCAATGCACTTCATGCAAATAAGGATTACTTACCGTACACCAAGTATGCAGGATAATAATACACGTGATCATCGATAGACAAACTTACCTGAAAAAAAAATGAAAATAATAGATAAGTATGTTAACATGACAATTTATCTTGCAAATAGTCTTGTATAATAATAATCTTCAAATTACAAATATGTTAAAGTTTATTTGAAATTAAATAAAAAATATATAAATCTATTCTTAACGCAAGTGAGAAAGATCAACATTGTTCTCAAAAAATTTTCAATTTTTACTGATATGTTTTAGTAACTATTTCTCAAAATACACTATCTGTTAAAGTATAAAACTCAATTGGATAAAACTCAAATAAACAATGTTTTATTCGATCGCGCGCGCGCGCGCGATATTATCCATTCATATAGCACAAAATTTATTTTTTGGAAAAAAAGAATCTTTATCTCTGTCAATTTGATTCTTCGATGTTTAAGGCCGGAAGAAAACCGATTTTAAAACGGCTAAGCGATATTTGTAGATAAAAAGTTAGAAAAAAATAGATATCTCATATATTTTTAACTTTTTCAAATTGTTTAACACGCCGGAAAAAAAAAATAAATTTAAATGCAAACCGCGGCTAAATGCGGTATTTTATAATTCTCAAGGTATATAAACTTGAGAAACTTTTGTTCGGATTATCATAGTTTTCGGATTACAGAAGTCGCACTGTATTTTTATTAACGTCGCGAGCATCTGCGACGTACACGGCTAATGCATATGTGGGCCTGTTTTTTTTTTTTTTTTGCCGGAAACGTCCCGCGTCGCGACATGTTAACCCTTTGTACCCGGATTATACTTTTCTGCCGCTTGACGGTCAGCTTGGGATTAATTTTTATTTCGAATACTAGTCGAGCAAATAGCAAAGAAGATCAAAGTATGGTGGCAAAAGATGACTGTTCTCCGGTAAAAATTCATTCTACTGTGAAGGAATGAATCATTTAATATTAGATACGATTCAAAGAAATCTCGCAAAGAAATTCAAATTATAAAGAAGGAGGTACTTCAGAGGAGATGCAACTTTTTAATCATCGTGCCTGTCTGCTAATTATGACGAAGCAAGACTTTGACCATCGGCCATTATTTTATAATTACTTTCTTGCACAGAAAAATTCCGCGAAAATAATTTTCCTCCAACACTTTTTTTCAAAAAGCTCTTTCAGACGGCGCTATTTATCGATTTTCATCGCGTCCGCCATTACAGCGAGTTGCAAAATATAAAGGGTCACGTTGCACATGATTAAAATATAATATAAATGCGAAGTGAATTTACACGCGTATTTAGAAGGGTCTTTCGCGAGATTTTTTGATATCGTGCAAAACACACGTCTGGAAATATTTGTACAAATATTCCGTCAGCCATGCACGCGACGATAACATGGACTGCGACCTAAAAAGATTCTTTTTCTGTGTGAAAAGGTCATAACATTTTTTTGTAGTTTACGTATTTTTATATTCTTTCTTTATAGGCTCGCAAACTTAATCATGCTTCAAAGAAGAAATTTCGTTTTTGCAAAGAAAAGATCATATTAACGAACAGTTTATCGTTTATATAGAAAACTAACAACTGAAATACTTGCAAAACAATTAGAGTGTTATAGAATTATTAAAGTAATTAAAGTGGTGCGCGAGTACACGATATTAACATATTGCGTTATTCTGACGACCGTAGCCGTCATGGTTGGTAGTCGCCTCACATCTCGCGATGACTATATCCACGTGTATTATTATATGTATTTATATAAGACTCTATAATTGGCGTAAAACTTAAAAAAATATCCATATGTATAAATATTAATCTTGTCATATATAAATATTAATCTTGTTAATCTAAATCGCGAAATGCTAAAAATCTCAGATATGCTATTATGGTGCAAAAAAGTTGTAAGGAAAAAATTATTAGAATTGAAGATTACAAAAGAAAAAAAGGGAGAGAGAGAGAAAAGCTTACATCGTTACAGTGACAGCTTCGCGATTATTCACAATGTTTTCGGATCGCGGAATTTTTTATCAGTTATAATCGCTCTTCAATTTACTTTTCGCAAACAGACGTTCTTTGATACGAGACGGAAGCGAAGCGCTGGTTGCTGGATTACTGCGACCCGACAAGCTCGTCGCAGCATCCGACTGTGATATTACATTTTTCGCGAAATTCACCATAATACCCTGACATAACGACATACAACTTACAATACATAAAATACGTAAAATTGCGTCAGGCAGGATGGCGGAAATCGCTTCGCATAAAGAGACGTATACACACAGGCTTCTTTCTAATTCTCAATCTATCGGGAGGAAACTACAAGTATATAACTTGCAGATAAGAAAGAAAAAGTTGAAAACAAAATGCACTTATATATTCTCTATTTTTATAGTTAAAATTATTTAAGTTAAATGATAATAGACTAATCATTAATCGATTCTACTTCTCTCTTTTTTTTTTTTTTATAAAGATAAGAGAGAAATAAAATTGGAAACGACGTGTACCCGGGCTGCGCGTTCTGTGCTTACGTACGAAATCCGTGTGAACAGAATATATACGCTCCCTTTCTCAATTAGTCTCTTCAGTTTATCGCGAGGACAGATAGTAAAGCCACCCCGGTTTTCCAACGGCCGATCTTAGATGCAGCTGCAACTGCAGAGCGCGTACGCCGGCGCGGCCACCTCGAACGCGAAAACTTCTGTTTCCGCAATAGAGGAACAGGGAGCGAGAGCAAGAGAGAGAGAGAGAGAGAGAGAGAGAGAGAGAGAGAGAGAGAGAGTTATTTCCATTTAAAGTGGGCTTTACAAACTGGGTTGCAATAAACATAGCTCGGCAGAGTTGCCCCTGGCTGCCAAGTAGCCAGGTTGTGGCTGGTGCACCAACCAGGGGCCCCTCTGTCGCTTCTCCCTCGTCGCGTCGACAACCCTCTTTCCCTTCCGGTCTCTTTTCTCCCCGACAGCTCGGTTGCAACTTTAATACTGACACGAGGGAGTACGTTAAAGCTCCCGCCGTTCGCAACTTAAGTAAACACGCATGCATGCACGCATGCACGCACGCACGCATCCACGCGACATCGGCGCTTGCATCCTGCCATGCCGTAGTAACGCAAACGAGAATTAACGACGACGGCACACTCGCGTTGTATCATAGAAATTTGAAATAATACGGCCGTGCGCGACAATCTCATTAATTTATCGAGTTGCAGATATATTTTTCGCGGAAATCATATCTTTCTTCAAATTCACTAAAAGAAACGGCAGGATGTGAAAAATGGGGTTTACGCAGTGTTACGTATATTAAGAGAAGCGTTAACGCTCTCCTTTTTTTTTTTTTTTTTTTTTATGTCATTTAGCTAGTGCAGGGCGGCGGGTATAACCAATTTATTCGATAATCTATAATAATCTCTAAATTTGGAGGGAAGTGGTTATTGCGCTATGAACTCTCGGCAGAGCGTCGCGTGCGACAGCCCCACGTGATAAAGGGAGGCCGGCGGCGACGCGTACGTCAAATTCTTTATTTCTATAGCCGCGCGGCGATAAAAGAGGGACGAATGGGTGCTCGATTTAAGCGCGTCAAAGGACGAGGATTGATCGTTTTCCGTTGATATATCTTGCGTGTCTTTCTCTCTCTCCCGCGAACTTTTCACCGAGCGATACTTGTGCGGATTTGCATGTTCAGATGTCATCCTCCTGCTCTCTCCCTCCTCCGAATATCGCACTCTCACGCCGCGAAAAAAAAAAACCCCCCCGAGTAACAACGTAGCGCGTTATTTTAAGCGGATGTGTACCCTAATACAATATGCGCTCGTGCATCTTTCATGAAACGCGTGACACGCTCGAACGACTTTATTCGTCTCGTGCACACTGCGCCACGACGTGTACACGTGAGAGAATATCTTTGAGCTACTCTGCTACAATTTATTCTGTCGGGCCGTTAAATAATCCATATACAAGGCGTTTCTTAATCTTGGAAAAGCGATTTTATTTTCGCAATGGATAATTCTGAGAAGGGCGAAGTTTAGTTTTGAAACTTATACGAATCTTTCTGCTAATCCCAAGTGATGAATCTATTTTCGAAATATTTGGGTTCGTTTCGAGAAATGTAGAGTTTTCTGCGATATTAAATATTATATGTATCGAGAGATAAATGTATTTTCGACGTTTATGAATCGATTTTATTGGCGTCTGTATTTTTTTTTTCAATCATTATCCGATTAGCCATAAATTTTTGCACACACATGATAATGTTTATTTATGTGAAAATATAAAAGGAACTTGCGATTTAACACATCTAGAAATTACCGCGTATAAACCGCGCGATTATATCGGTCAGATAAGTAAATATTTATGACCAGTACACGTTTCTTTTTTTGCTTATCTATGAAAGCACAAAAACTTCTATAGACCTCGAGCTCGGATTCTATGTCCATTTGCGAATGCATTCTTCCTAGCACTCTTCTCCGGATTGCACGTCTGTATCTTGCTATTCACTCTCACGTAATCTAATTGGCCAGGTTGTCCTCTCGCTAGCTATGCAGCTAGACGGGCTATGTAATAGTATAAAAGTAACGTTCTCTCCCTCTCCCCGAGGAATCGGGAGTCTCTTAGCTATCAATAATTTAAGTTTTGTGACAGTCGCAATAATTCATGAGATGCGAAATGCGCTGCGCCCAACGTATGACGCTTAAGTCCTTTCCCTCGTGTGCAAGTCATAGTCCATGCAATTCGAAACTTGTAACGGCTGGATGCATAGGGAAATTGTATTGCTTTGCTAGTTGACGCGACGGAAGGGAAGAGCAAACGACCGACGATATGGACGGCTTTTGCGTGGATTGGTTTGCAGCATCATGCTTATGCATGATGAGTGATAAGTTTGTTTAACTTTTCTCTTAAAATTCTTTTTAATCCTCAATTGTGTTTTTACTAAAATTAGAAATGCTCAACGAGTGGCGGGGGATGAATAACATATTACAGTTTATCTTTAGATAGTTCGATATCTCATTAATAGAAGAAATTAGCTTCAAATTTTTTCGCGGAAGAATTTATCATTGAAAAATAATGGAACAGAAAAGAGGGTGGATATCTTGAATATTCAATATTGAGTATTTTGAAAAAATTTATCGTAAATTTTATTGATTTCCAATTAAATGAGATATTAAGATATCATTAATCATAATTGAAGATTTGTCTTAAGCTAGTGGTTTCCATATTATTTTATCGCCCACAATATTTGGCACATGCATGACTAATTTATTGAAAAAACATTCATGTACGTTTGGTTTGAGAGTTAGTGCAGTATTAATATTATTAACCAATTCTGATCAAAGGCTGATTAATGTGTCAAAAGCATGTGTAGCTCGCGCTATGCGCATTACGCGTGCTGCACGAAACAAAGCATAATTTAATTTCGAATAAAAATAGTTGTGCGAGAATATGGTGTTAAAAGAGAAGATGCAACGCGCGTAGACAAATTATTATTATTATTAAATATTTTAATTCGATAAATGTGTCGCTGCGGTCGAACGTTGCTTTACGCTTTATAATTAGCTGCGTCCGGCGATGCTTAAAAAGCATGTCGCGAGAAAGCCCTTGTTAATTACCGCGTGTTCCATGAATTAAAGGAAAAGGACACGCGAAATTCTTGCTACCGTTGAAAGGAGAAACGTCAATCGCGTTAGTCTTAATTTATAGAAAATTTAAAGAAAAAATGCGGCGGATGTATAATATAAGGTATTCAAAAATAGGAGAATTGTGTCAAAAATTTTTTGTTGTGTGTATGAGAGAGAAAGAGAGAGAGAGAGAGAGAGAGAGAGAGAGAAACACAATAAGATCGAACATTAATACATCTGTAATATTATCGTAGATAATTATTGAAAGGAATCATATAGCTAAAAAAATGTTCAGGGTGATACGTTATTTTCAATTGAAACTGTGGCGTATTTAAATGCGACGACGGGAAGACTTTTAATTTCATCAGACATGCGGCGCCTGCTCCGTGCAGTGCGCCACGATGCGCCATAAATCTCTCTTACACCCGACGCATAAGTAATGCCGCCGCTATCGTATTTACGTAATTATCCGCTCTCGGTTCTCTCGCCCCCGCGTGTTAGTTTTATCGCGTCCTGCCCGACCGTAATGCCTGATTATGTTTTAACGTGCCAGATCCTTCGAGTCGCGGCGCTATTTCTTTCGCGGTGAGCCACGGGGGAGAAATTTCGCGTCGATGCCTGGAAAAAATGGGGAGGAGTGCAAGGGGGAAGAACGTTGAGGGGTGGCAAGCAGTTCCCATCGGAAATTTTTAATACTTGAAAGCGCCGGTGTCTGTCGTAAACCACCGCTCAGACTGGCGTGAAACTTGAATAGAGGACGATTGACACTACGTCTCCGGACGGAGTGCACCGTAAAAGGGCCTCGGATGTGCATTCGGGAACGCGTCTTCGTACGCTCCAAGTTTGGATGAGTGCCCGAGTGCTTTGCTAGCTAGCAGGTTTTCTTCGGTAAACTTTTAAGTGCCGGTCTACGGGATGACGTACAAAATTGCAGAGCGCCGGCCGGAATTTTACGACTCGGACTTTTCATTTCATAGATGCAATTCGAGCCGTATAAGCTCGAGTAAGGTAACGCAATTTTAAATTTTGCGTAGATACTGGTGCGTTTGAAAAACCATTAATTTGATTGTCAAATACGAGTAATTTGGATCATTCAAACAATATGAATTTGAGATAAAATATAGATAGCTGAATACAATATATTTATGTACTTGGCGCATTATGCTTCGTAGATTATGATACTCAAGTAACCAAGTATATTAACAATATTAGTTTAGTTCCCTAACTAGCTAAGCTTCGTACATCTATTGTAGCGAGAAAACGAAGCATTTTCAGATATAAATTCATGGTTCCTCCGATGCTTTCGATTCGCAAAACTCGGCCGCTCGCGGGATTTGTTGTATCCTTCTGGGACACATTCCGCTATACATGGGTGACCCGTATAGCAGCGATAAAACGGTCACGATTATTGCGAACTCGTCGCACGCGCGAGTTATAATTCAAACGTACGTGCGAGCTTGGCGGAGCATAGCGCGCGCGAGAATCGAACAAGCTACGAAAGCCGTCAAGGCGATTCCGTCCCCGAAACACCGGCAGAATGTGGTTCATGGGAGAGAAAGACGCGGTCGATATCGGCTGATTTTCAGCTTCGCAATCCTCGCTTCGCCTCGCGAAAGGGGTTCGACGAGTCGCGACACATACGGGGTGAGCCGCGACCCGTAAAATTGCACGTTTCCGCGCAAATGCGCGCCGGATATTTTTGTTTCGTCGCCAGGTAGAGCAAGCACAAAGAATAGTGATGGAACGATCGATGACGCGACTCTCTCTCTCCTTTTTTTTTCATTATTTTCTCGTTATTTTGTATACAAATTTCAATCTCTGACAATTATCTATATTGAAAAATAATCTATATATTAAAAATAAAATTTCTCTTAAAACATATACATATATATTCTGAATTTTTCGAGTTTCTGTTTTAAAAAAGTGGCTTTACTTTCTTTATTTTACTTTTTTGAATAAGTAATATCCCATTTTCAATAAGAAAATCACAATTGTAGATATTTTTGCTAATAAATATAGAAAATGTCTCTCTCGAGCACGCGCGCGATAGATTTATTTAATATTCTTCGAAGAATCTTCTTCGCGAGTTTGCAATCATCGCAACAAAGCGCGATAGTGTTTCACAATCCGAAAAACTGCACTTTCCACTTGACTATATACCGACTATTTTTTTTTCTTGCGCGATAACGTGAAATTCTTATACACGCGTGCAATAGCGCCTGGAAAAATAGGAAGAAGTTGCACGATTGTTTCAAGGAAACTGGATTTTAGAAAGATTTCGCGCGAAGAAAAAAATAATGTAATAGACAAAAGTGCATTCGCGTTCTCTAAGAAATGGATACTTACTCTTGGTACTTTAGAAAAATCAAATGCTCGCGTTAAAAAGTTGACAAATGAAAAATTCAAGATTTTGTTGATATAAATTTATTATATTTTGTATTACATTTAGATAATTAATATTTCACTATTAATATCTATTAACATATTATTTGCAACTTATTTTATATATTAATAATAATTTTTGGTTTTAATTATCTATATTATATGTGTCAAAAAAATGTAACAAAATATAATCAAAATTAATCATATATATTTGTATATAAAATAAATTTTATTTTATTTTATTCTTTTCTACTATATACATTACATACATTATGTGCATTATATACATTATAAATTATATTATACTTTTTTCGTATATATTTATTTATGCGTTTGAATGCTTATTCTGTTTTCTTTATTTATGCATCGCGCTTTATATATATTGTCTCTTTGTATGTTTGCTTTGGATAATTTTGCATTTTACCTTTCGGAATAGATGATAAACGATTGCCGTTTTGTAGCAGAGACTAACAATTGTCGAAAGTAATTCAAGCGCACGGTAACTACTATTGTCACAGAAGAAAATCGTCCTGTGGGAATCGCAATGCGCATTAAGCGATTACCGCGGTATATTTCATTGCGAAATTAACCTCGTAGTGGTATTTCATCGCTTTGATGAAGGAAAAAAAGCCCAGACGAGCGTATCCTCTTTAATAAAAAGGGAACAATATTGTGCGGTGGCGAATAAACTTTTAAGTACACTTTTTTTCGTAGGGATTGTCAGCATATTTTTGCAGTTATTGCCATAGGAATTCTTTCGTTATATCTCCTTTGCTATGAAATCGATTCGTAAAACTTGCTCATTTGATACGTTTAATTATCGAAATATCTATGCAAAGATATTATACATGGAACTTCCCCTCTTCGGATGGGCCATTGCTTGCCATATAGTATAATGATCGTACAATAATAGAAGAGAGATACAAGCGTAGTGCGAGAAAGGCTCTAGATAGCGATAAAATATGAGCAGCGGAAGCTATAGAGTAGTCTTCGTGGTTCTGCAAATATTTCCTCCCTCTTTGCGTGTTCTCATCTCTCCTTTTTTTCTCTTTCTCTCTTTTTTTCTCTTCTCGGTCATTTTCTCTCTTTCTCGCCTTTGTCGTTCAAACCCGTGAAAAAAACGAGGGAAGGAACCAATACCGATATCGATATGCCGCAGATGCCATAGCGCGTTTTCCGATATTAACTGATTAAACATTTATCGTGAATTTTAAAAGGCTGCGGGAAGATAGTCGCCGTTACCGTTGACGCATTTTTGCTCTCTCGGTCTTTTTTCGTGTAATAACTTCATAAGCAGAGGGCGAGAAAGTCAAGCAGGGCAACTCGATGAGACGACTTAATTAAAAAAGCATGAGGTTGCTGCGCGCAGATTATCAGCCGAAATAGATTCGCGTATTAAAATATAAGCTGTTTATGCGAACGCTTTTTAATTCCTGCTCGTTGCAGCATCTTCTCATGGGAATGTTGCGATGTTAATTAGTTGTAATGAAGTGAACCTAATTGCGTTGCATTGAGCCGCTATCGCCCTCTTATCTTTGCCTTATTCTTTTTATTGTGTTTGAAAGGCTCTTTAAAAGATCTCTTTAAAGTGCATTATTTACATAAGTGTAAATATGCACGTGTCGTGTTTGCACATGTAAATGTTTAATTTTTAATATGAATTAAATAATATTGTTTACAAAATTTAATTATTATATATTTTATCCATCCAATAATATATTTTTAAGGGAAAAATTCATTAAAAATTTTTTTTCGAATAATATTATTATTAGATTCTTGTCGAAAAACGCGAGTTCACATGTATATTAATAATTTCGCAACAAAGAGAATATTAATTTCGTTCGTCGTACGCCACATTATATGGAAATGTCTTCGTTGAAAAGTAGCGCAAAAATTGCACATTAGATAAAAATTAATTGTACGATTTTTTTACGGAAAAAAGCTCAAAATGTTAACGGAAAATTTTTATTACGCTGCGCAAATTGCCATGTAGCGAGCGCTCGGAAGTCCTGTAAGTTGATAATAGCTCTGGAAACAATAGCCTTTTGTATCATGAGCAAATCCTCTTATTAAAAGCCACGCTTGCTCTACAAGAGTCGAGGAACCAAATAGTAACAAACATTCGGTCTCGAGCCTTAAATATAGAAAGTAAATGATATTTGACATGACACTATATAAAACCCACAAACGGATAGAACACATTTACCTTTACACTCTGTTGCAAGTCTCTTAAAGTCTTAAATTAAAAAAAAAAAATTTTCGTTCGTAGTTTCCATACGTAATACATCTTTTCGTCTGTCTATAGTTCTTCCATTTTTTTATCGACTTGTTGAAACTTTAAGATCTTTGAAATAAATCAAAACTTTGTATGCAATTGTACAACCAGAGAAATCACGCCATCGTTTCCCGACCGCCTACACCGACAATATTAACTTTAGAAATACCCAGTGGAGTCCGATTGTGGATAGTTAAAGAGCCATTACTTCCGGCCGCGCGCTGCAGTTCCATGTTTCCGGTGCGCTTTTACGACGAGGGTCGTGCGTTAAAAAATAGAAAAAATAAAATAAAATAAAATTCGCGAGGTAATCTCCGCTTCCGTGCTCGTAAAAGAATCCGGAGTGTTGGCCTGACTGATGGACGATCGTGAAGTACCGTCGGTTGAGCGAAGGGTCAAACGAAAACACACGGAAGAGACCGGGCAGCCGAGCCCGGTGTCGCGCTGTCAGTTTTCGTGCCGGCGAAACTAACCGCGGATTGATCGCCGGCGAACCACACGAGATTGATCGCGCCGTGTGTTTCTTGCGTTTATACAACGGCAACATGGATTGCATGCGAGAACTACGTTGACGTTGACTCTCTCTCGTTTTGAGTGGAACTTTGAATTACGTCCATATCTTCTACGGTCACATTGCTCCCTATTTAAATTCGCGGAGAAACAGAGTTTCGCTATTGCAGCGAAATCGTCACTGCCTTAACTGCTCTAACGGTGAAGTTAATTCGTTATTGAAGTAAGATTCTTCGCGGTTATATTATAATTAACGAATAAAATATGTTCATAATAAATTTTTTTGCCATCTATATAATAATCGATAAACTTTGCAGGGCAGCAATAAATATGCATTGCGCCAAATCTTTTTCTCCGTGTAGAATATCTATCTCTCTCTCCCCCTCATCTTATTTCTCTTTAAATAATTTCAAGACAATAGTAATTTCATACAGTATAACGATCAAACGATGTATATGATATTATGATATAGAGAGAGCGGAGAGCATGGTATTATTATCGCGATATATAATAATACCTATTGCACCCTCTCCTCACATTCAGACGTGCATTCGGGTGCAGCAACTGGCTGGCAATGGCAAGATAACAAGATATGTGTCTCGAATCGCTAATGATGTAAGTCCAAACTTGGCAAAGTGCATCGAGACGAAGGTTATGGGGGTGTTGATATAGCGGAAGTGCGAGGGGGAAGGGAAGATGATATTGACTCTCCGTTCTGGCGAAATCCCGATGTGGATAAACTTTGATACGCGATTGTATCGAGCGACTAATTAAATTCCGAAACCGAAGCGGATCGTGCGAGGTTTAACCTGATCCGATGGTTGATCGCATATTTCGCGGTCTGCATAATTTTATATCGGATGAGAAAAATTCGAGCGAGCGAAATAATTTTAACTGCGAGCGAACGGCTCGCAGAAGCGACGACAAATTTCAGGGTAGGAGGAAAAGAACGGCGAAATATCGCGGCTAGCTTGATAAGGGTCCGCGATTAATTCCACGTTGAAAATTAATTGCGGGTCGACACTCCCGCGTGGCAGGTACGATATAGATACGTGCCCATTGTGTGTAGCGAGACGCGATGATATCGCCATTTATCGGGGCGTCCAGCTATCTGCTGCGCCAAGTTTCGCTGCGTCACTGCGTTGATAAAAGGAGCGGGGGCAATCGCGCTAATTTTTGCGCGCGCGAAAGAAAAATCTTTCCTAGGGTAAAAGCGGCCGCTTACGTATGCAACTTTAAAGAAGGATTTTTCTCGTATGCTGCCCGACGTAATTTCGCGCGTTTGCATTATTTAAAGGGGATACTTACATATGTGGTGCTAAGAATAATGGGATATATTATCATTATTCATTTGAGATAGAAATTGAAGCAAAAGGGAGAATTAGAAAAATTTTAATCTACTAATTTATTTATGATATTTTCACATAGTGGACAATTATTTTTTTAATTATTATATTGGTGTAAATTCAAACATATTTTATATCGCGCATTAATTTTTTCGCCGATATGTAATTTACCATTATTATTTCCGGAGTGAAAAGAGCGAAATAACATACGAATCGCTGTGGAGCAAATAAGTTAAAGTTAAATAATGGAATATTGTTACATATTGATTCATTTATTAAAATGAATTAGAAATATGAGGAATAGAATATTCGGAACGAAATTATATTTTATAGAGTTAATTAATAATTATTTAACATAAAGTAATATTTCAGAGCGACAAAACAAATCGGCTGGCACATGATCTCGATATTTGTTTACATTGCGTAGTATTCATACAGACAATAGTACGATCCGCTTTGTGTATTGTTCCTCGAAACACGCAATTATTCTCTATAAATAATTAGCGATTATATTAATCCATGTACGACTAGTTAAACTTCGCGATTAAGAATTCGTAGATGCATCTCTTAAGGCGACAGCTATTTATCGAAACAAATATTTTGCGCGATTTATTCATTCGGTGTAAAAATTGAAACGATAAGAAATGAGAATTATAAATTGCCATTTCGTTACATATTTATAAGCGATAATTGTTTTCTTTACGATTTGTACATTTTTTGTATTCTAATACATTATGCCTTGCGATTAAAACAATCGATTGAATGATTCAAATAAGCCGTCGTATGTATCAATCATTTATTAATAATTAATGCATTGAACAAAATATTTAGTATTTATCGTGTATATTATACATTATATAATATACACGATTTGTTTTATAATTAAGAGAATATTTTCGCAATGGTGAGATGCATCGATTGGCGTTCGATGCACGTTTCCTGGAGTATATTTATATTGCACCATCTGTGAAATAAGCTAATGTGTTTTCTCCGAAACAAAATGTTTGCTTATATGTTTATATAAATTTCTCTACATACTGCTAAATTAAAAGATGTACTTACATTATATTTATTATGATTTTACAATTTTATTGATTTGCGATTTTTTCAGTAATATTACCAACATTTTTGTATAGATCGTCATTATTAGCTTATTTTTTATATATTTTTCTCTATAATAATATTGTATAAAAATATGATTTCCCGATGAAAGTTTAATTCTTTAAGATAAGAAGTGCTATTGGTATTTGAAGCGCAATTTTTTGCTCTTCGACATTGTCGATGGTGGCAAAAGAACCAACTCTCTCCACAAGTCCGTTTAAATTTCCAATTAAGATTCCTGTCCATTCCGAGCGGAAAAAAGCGTGTCGTTGTCGAGACGACGTAAGAACGCGCGCGTGTTCGCGGGAATTCAAGGCGGAAAAGAGCGACAAAAGAACCCGCGACATTAGCCGGAACGTTCGTCGAGTTATTTCTCTAACGAGCTTGAAAGACAATAGGGGTTATAGTTCTTCTGTAATCCGAATTGTCGAAGCGTCTCGTGTCACCCTCTCAAAGGCCTTTCACGCATGCCTTCGTAATTAGCAGCTTGCGAGAGAAAATGGTTGGCTGGTTGCAGGCAACCTTCGCCAGGGATTTTCTCCTTCCTTCGCGCGACGGAACAGATCCCTTCAAAGGAAGTGGAAACGATTGGCGATGAACTTGTGGTGATGTCAGAGTGAGATGAAAATGGAAGACAGCTTTCAGAAATCTCTCATTCTTTTTTAAGATACTTAACGCTCAGTATCTTGCAAATCTCGTAAAACTTTTATTACATACAATGTCATTATACGACTATATTCAAAAAAAATATTTGTTTCTGTACGATCTTAGTTTTTTTTTTTTTTTTTTTTTTTGCGGTAAGCAGTAACGATACAACGAAAGGATCAACGCGCGTAATATCATTGTTTTGAAAATACGCTGATCTTTGTCGCAATAATTTCGATGCGGTAACTTTTAGTAATTACACATCGGATCATGCATCGCGTATGTTATTTAAAAATATATATAATATAAAGTCGTTAAGTTTGCTCGGTAGAAGTTTCGGAAGGCTAGACTCGCTTTTCGCCTACTCTAACTCATTGCAACAACATTCGTTGAACTCTCGTGTTACGGCGAGACATTCGATGAGAGAGCGAAGATATCGAAAGTATCGAATTGCTCGATGATGAAAGATATATTGTCAAAACGTTACAATATTGAGAATCAATCCTTACAAAAAAATAATACAATAACATATATGTATACAGTCGACAGTATCCATTTTTCAAATTATTTCTGAACATTCTTAAAACACTTGATGGAATTGATTATTTTCTAATATATAGTTGTATTCGATCGATCATGCCAACCGGTTTCGCACATCTTCTAATTGGCGCCGCGTTACTGGAAAACTACAAGATTTATGCGCGCTTCTCCTTTCCCTCTCCCGAGCTTAATAACCGCAGACGCGAAGAAGGAAATTGATGGAAGTGAGAGTAAAAGCGTGCAATTACGGCGATGGCGGGTAAAATAATAATCGCTCCCCGACGCGGCGGGGAGAAATACGAGTACTGTCCAATATGCTTAAAGCCAAACAATAAAGGGAAAGGAAAAGCGGTGAAGACATAAATATGTCTTTCAAAATCGAAATTAATTTATTAATTAAAAAATAGAGGAAACATAAAGGATATATTTTTTATTGATAATACAATTTTTAATTAATCAAAGAATACATCTGCAAAATTTATTCGAGTATAGCAAACGAGCATACATATACACATACGCATACACTGTACGTAACATTGATTGATCTTCCCTGATTAATTTTCGCCGTTTTCATTCACAATTGTTAAGCAATCAGTCCTCATTGAGTCTTTTTATTAGCACCCGAAATGTTGGCGCAATGTGCGCCAATAAAGGATTCTTTTCATATATTCTCGTGAAAAGCTTTTCCCAAAGCCGCGGAAACAATGATCTATTGTCTGTACGCCGATACGTAAAAAGAGCGAGCAAAAAGCATGAGCATTGGATATATACGGTGTTCCATCAATATTGGACATTTCGACAAAAGAGCGAATCGTTTTAATATTAAACACGCAATTTTTCAAATTAAATAATAATAAAATATCTTTGCGATTTACTATTCGCAAGGCAACCTCATATTAAATTCCTATTATATAAAAAAAGATAAAGTCCCATTGAAGTTAATTAAAAATCAAGATTTTGTGATTAATTTACATGTGAATTCAAATCACCGAGATTTTTTCTCAAAAATCTTAAGAAAACACGTTTAAAATATGTTTTACAATGAAAAAATTATATATATTGTATTTCTAATAAATAATATGCAGTTTTATAAAGAAGCTACGAAATTCTATGTAATTTATTTCATTAATCTAACTTGCACATGTTTTTGTATATATTTTATATAACTTAATTAGAGAGTAATTATATATATATATATATATGTCTTAAACATAATCTCAGTAACATTTAATTTGTAAGCTGTGATTGTTCAATTTTTTTAAC
This sequence comes from Polyergus mexicanus, assembly GCF_030449975.1. Taxonomy (NCBI): domain Eukaryota; kingdom Metazoa; phylum Arthropoda; class Insecta; order Hymenoptera; family Formicidae; genus Polyergus; species Polyergus mexicanus. Next base: position 2,236,950 of record NW_027223322.1, on the reverse strand, counting down.
CATTTTCGTTAGGCCGGATCATTGATGTTTTTGTTGAATAAAACCGATCGTAAATTGATTCAAGTATTTGCCATTAAAACATCTTCCGGTGAGCATGGGCTACCCTGTATAAACTATCGATCAGAAATCGAGGGAAAATGAAAGTTCGGTCCGGCGAGATGGGGAGAGAAGGAGCAGAAGGGGGAGGGGTCCAGAGGACGAGCACAGGCTCTGCAGAGAAGATAAAATAATTTCCGGAACGTCGGAATGCGGAGGGTTCCAATGGAAGTGGCGTCCTGATCGAAATCCGGGACGAGAGAGGACAATTATTGACGCAGACTAATTTCACGAATCGAGCAACGCGGCACTGGCAAAAATAAAAGAGAGAAAGAGCAAGAGAAGAAGATAAAGTGAAAAGATCCTGAAGAGAATGGTGGCTATCCCGTCGATTCTCGCGGGGGATGATTAATCGAGGGAGATCCGCGTGTCGTTTTTTCGGATCGGCGATTTTAAAGCGGTCGAAAACGATTATTTCAAAAATATATTTTTTTTGCCGAAATTATATTCTCTCGTTGCACCGTTTTATGTATTCACAATCCTTTCATTCGTGCAGTGCATAGTAAGGCCCATTAAACATTTTGCTTTTCTAGGACATGTCTTTTTTTTTTTTTGAGATATTAAAAGTTCTTACATTTTCTGAATTTGTTGTTTGAATGATTGGAAAAGGACTGCGGGAGGTGTCGTGATAAATTTACGAGAGAATTTCCATCGTGATTTGTCGTTTAACATTTTAAATACAATCTAATAGCTCAGACTTTGTATTTGGGTCACAACGGTATAAATTGATTTTTAAAAAGCTGAAGAATCGGAAAGCTCGATTTATTACGCTCATAGGAATGCCGATTTATACAGTCTAACCGACATGCTTCATCGTAAAACGCAGATGAACTCACGGATGAAACGGTAGCAGTTATTAATGCAATCGGATCAACGAGATCGGGACATCGTTTATATTCGCCGGTGAAATGCGTCGTACGGTGGAAAAATCGACGGGATAAGCCCGAGCTTACATTCTCTCGCACGATGTCGAGAAATCGCTATAGGTTCTCGGCGGAGACTTTCGCTAAGGATTCACTCGACGGGAATACGAACAGGAGATGGGTGTGAGGAAAAAAAGCTGCACAGACGACGGCGAGTCTACATAACCCTATCCCTAGCCAAGTGTCATTTTGACGACTGTCAACAGTGATCGTGATTTCACGAGGGTAACGTCTGCTTTTGCTCGCGTTCCGTACTGAAAACGGACGTGACAAGCAGTCGTGATATTCCGGAGATCCTGGCGCCTCGGGAAAATCCCGACGAGAGAAAGAGAGAGAGAGAGAGAGAGAGAGGGAGAGAAAAGGAGAAGGAAAGTATCCTGAGGTATATGGAAGATCGCGAGAAAAGAATTCTTGAGAACGTCTTTCGTTGCGTCCTCGCGCGCGAGAAATGCTGGCTTATGCCGTATTCCGTCCGGACAACGCACGCAAGCACAACTTTGCACGCGCACTACTGATTCAACAAGAGCGAACGACTGACATTCAAATCCGCCGAAATTGGATTTTAACAAGTATCCTACCTACGGTACCTATCCACCTACGAGGAGACGCGAGAGTGCGAGCGTTGCAAGCCTTTCATGTCGGAATAAACAGTGCGAACGCAACACGATTCTCAAAGCGCGAAAACAGCGTCGCGCGAATAGTTTTGTCACAAATACAACGTAAGTAGAAATAAGAAATGGTGAAGAAAGAAAAAGGAAGTGCGATGTTTCTCTCCATTTTTTTCCAAACAAGATAGTTTACCTAGAATTCAGGATCTTTTATATCCTTTAAAGATAAAAATATTTTTCGCGCAATGCGATATAAATCACGATAAAGGTTTGAAAAAATTAAAATATATGATAATTAAATAATTGAAATAATTACGAGTAATGTGAAATTTTGGAAAATATTTATCTTGCACAAGGTCGTCGAACTCTCGTGTGCTTGTCGTTACACAATGCGAAAACGAATACGGCGTACGAAACGGTACGTGGCCGGAGGATACCGGCGCCGGAAGCGCGACGTACGCGAGATCGCGCGCGTGACGCGATTTTAATCGGCGCGATTTGCATCGCGTTTTCGACGCGTGACGCATCCCGTATATAAATGCTAATGGTCCGGTGACGACGGGGATGTAACTTGATTCTCGCACCGCCTGTTCTGGTTACGACATCACCGTCGCCGCGCTACCCTCATGTCATAATCCGATTTGCCGCGTGTTGCCGCCTCGGAGCGCAGACGAGCTTGCATCCTCGGCAAGTGCATGCGGGATGCTGCACGAAACGCCATGCCAATTCAACTAGTCTGCCCGTTACAATTAGCAGACGAGATCGTTTGCACAATGGACTACATGTATCGTTGCTTATCCCGTTGCTGCAATTTAATAGCATTGCTGCGATTTAATAGCATGTTCCCGAATAGTTTAAGCGGCGTTTCTAAAATATTAAATTAGCGATTGTTAATATTCATTGTTTAATTGTTCCTTAATATCGTTCCTTACAACGAGGAAGGAAGCGAATGATAGAAATGATTGATGACGCGATATATACCAGAATGCTTTATAATTCCGTATTATTGAGTATAAAATTATAACATCGGAAAATAAAATCGAGGATTTACCGCAAAATTTTCAATATTAGATTTTTCTCTTTTCTGGAATTTTAATTCGCAGATGTCCTCGATTAAGAGGCTTTATAAAGACGTGAAAAATATATCGCAATTTTTCATAAGTTTCTTACATGTTTTTCAAACGTCTTTTTAGATTTGGGTGCTATTTCGGTGCAATATCGAGAAACTCAAGTGTTTTGGTAAACGCGTTGTCACGTAGGATCGTTACTTAGACGAACGACGTCCACGTGGATATTACCGCGCGTTTCCGGTAACGGGACGATAGCGCGATATATTTTCTCATGGATGTCACACGGACGGCAAGTCGAGCGAAATAGCTGGCACGTCGCTATCTCTCTTCTCCGATCTCACAGTGAGAATACATGGTGTGTACCAGCAACACTATAAAATATTGACGGCGTGTAGAGGCCATCTTGTCACGTGAAGGGAAAGGATATAACACGCATCGAAAAACGTGGCGTCGAGTTATAAATTATCGCGCGGAGCATCGATCCACGCTAGTTCGTCGATTTGTCTGACAATGAGATCAAGAACCAATCTCCGGATGAACTTTTTTTACTCTGACAAGAGGGAGAAAGGGAGATCTTGCGCAGATACGCTATAGTAAAAAAAAAAAAATGGCAAGGATAGAAGGACGAAAAAGAGGCCGAACTTAAAGAAATTTCTTTCCTCCGTAACCCCCGAATGTGTGAAAGAAGTCTCTTTCGCATATTGTGCGTAAGGCAATTCTTATTCCTAAGAACCACGATCACTTTTTAATAGAAATATAATAAAAGAATCTCTCTTTCTACATTATATGTATAGATTATAACTTACAGACGAATGACGTTTCGAATTTTAGGGTCGTGAATATAAAATATGAAAAGAATATCTTCTATGTAATCGAGAGCCTCGATAATTATGTCTTTTAAATAGGAAAAATGGCCAATGATAAATTTGTCTTGATCGTCCGATTTGTCGATGATGAACAAGTAGCCCTGACACTAGAGACGTCAGGGTCAGTAGCGTCGATTATGATCGCGCAAGCAAGGCGAAACTCGCTTAAAACTCATTGCCATCAATGCTTACGCAAACACTTTTACGCCTCAGCTGTTCCGCGCAGGCGATTGCGTTCTTGAAGCGTTAGATAGAATTAATGCGCAATTACTGGATAATAACGAGATTCGCGGAATCCGTTTGCTAAATTACACTGACACTCCGCTGCAATTGGTTGATACGAGAGCCACTAAATCATTGAGATTTCAGTGAGTGAATTAAGCTAATGACGAGCCGTCATGGAAATTATGTCAATCAATATTCAAAAGTATGGAATATTTATGTCGGGTCAGGATCAATATCTGTAAATCGTGATTAGAGAATAAACGTGAAAATCACTGAACTTCTAAAATTTCTTCAAATTCAAAAATCATCGAATTTCACGATTATATTTATTGTATAATCGAGTTTTGTTTAATCGTGATACGCCTTCGTGAGAATTAATAATAATCAATTACAATATATAGTTAAAGAGAACTGATATTATTTAATAGAAATTTCACACATTTTGATAACAATTTCACACAATATTATATATACCGAAACAATTTTATTAAAATTTCGAAACGCGTTGGCGAGATGATGCAGCCGCTCGTATTATATATTACATCGAGTGGCCGTAATACGAGTGCCGTTTTCATCACGAGGAAATTTTCGATATGGCCGCGTTGCAAATATTATACAAAACGTTTCGTTCATCGAAATGGAATACGATCGGCATATTTCGTCATATCATCCGGTCGACGATTTTTGCCCTTTCATCCCTGCGTGTCGCTCAAAATTTTCCTGACGTTTATGCGCTCAAATGGCATTGTACATATGAATTCGGTGTGATGTAATCGCTCGAATTTCCACATTTTATGCTCGAGATTGACATTTCGACGGAAATAGCACATTTCAAAGTTTCCTTTTAATCGATTCCGTCGCATTTCAGTAATCCGAAGAAATTATTCATGTTTTCTATAAACAGAATTTTTTTCACGAATAAAACAATAATAATGTAATAATAAAATATTTGTATAGACAGAGATAGAAAGAGAGAGAGAGATAGAGAGAGAGAGAGAGGAGAGAAATTTTGTTGAAAACATTATTTTTTGAGTGTTAAACCTATGTGATCAATCAAATCGACAATTTTTATACATATTAGTTTGGACACTTTTTAAATCGATATTAAAGCATTGCGTTTTTTCTTTGCAATACCCAAAATTCTTTTGCGGAAAATGCAAAAAGCAGCCGAGCCAAGAAATGTGTGCGATCCGAACTGAAGATCTTTGGGTCGTTCGAGATCTCAAAGAAACACTTCTTTATACGTTACGATCACCATCGTCGATGCGAGAGTATTATCGATTTAAGAGGGGGGCACGGAGGTGTCAAATAGAAACGTTCAGGCATGTTCCGTAGATGGATATTACAGACTCGGACATGACACACACAATCGCATAGCGGGTCCTTTGAGCGATGGTATTGCCGTGTCGTTACAAGGTAGACAATCTGATAAGTACATGGATATGCCTTCTCGGGTGGTAAATCTGTGAGTAAGGCTGCGTTCAGAAACATCACCCGTGTATACGCGAGTGTCGTTTTATCTTTGTTATTATACTAAAAATTGAACAAAGATAGAACGATGCTCGGGTGCTGTTTCCGAACGTACCGTAAGCAGAACAAGACCGCCGGCAGCGACTAGAGAGGCGGGAGAATCCTTTCAAGGGGTACGTGAGGGGTTTATGCGTATGTATACATTACGCATATGTAATCGTTGCACCGCGATAATTTTCGTTCGCACCGTGCAACATGAGAAATTAATTTTCAATAGCACACGTTGTTAAATAATTATTTCCACTGACGAACTGAAAACATTTTGAGCTCGAGAGACATGGTATTATTTTCACGGTTTAAAATAATCGGATAAGGTTCATAAAGGACATGAGAAAAGGATTGTAAGAATGAAGATAAATATTTTAGAAACAAAGATTTAAGAAAACAAAGAGATTACAATTATTAATAAATTCTATTGTTTGAAAATGCATTTTGGAAAATTGTATGTATTTTCTTGCATCACATCTCATATAATATCTCTTTTTTTTTTTAGTATACAACATTTTATCGTATATATTTTCGATTATAAAAATGTATCTTTATTAATATTCTATTTTAGTGTACAGACGAAAAAAAAACTTTCTAATATACAAGTTTCAGATCTAGGCTCTTTTTTAATCCAAAATATAATTATCCCGTAAAAACTGTAAAAATATCATTAGGAAAGAAAAAGAAAATTTCTTAGAATCGTGGATTTAAAAATACATTCAAATATCAAACAATTAAAAACGTTTAATATTCGTTGCATTCTCGGACAGTCAACGTACATTTTTCAGTTTTTTTATTTATGTGTGTATATACGTGTGTGTGTGTATATTCTTCTTTCTCCCTCTGCCTTCGTTATTGCTTGCATTATCTCAGAGACGACGACACGCGAAAGATGTAAATTATGGTACGTGACGGAAGAACGGCAGGAATCTCTTCGTCAGGATTTCATGTAGTATTACCACCTCGTAAGTCATAGGTTAACGCCCCCGGGGAAATTACCGGGACGTGTCGATACCAATTTGCGCCAGTTGGTCAATGAGTAACGCGTGGCGGCGTCGCATTTCAAGCATCGCAAATCCCTCGCAAACTTTGTGGATGCACTTGATATTCCCATGTCACGGAATACCGCGGCCAGCTTAACTGTCAACCGTCGCTTTTTCTCACGCTGTATTTTCATCGCGTGTATTTGTCGCGTCAAGTAATCGAGCTGTATATATCGTGAACTGATCTTAGGGCGCTCTATAAGCTCGATTATATCGAAAAGAAAATGTTTCACATTGGGTATTAGCGCTTTAGATGCTTTTTACTCAAAATATCTACAATAGTATTTATATAGATGCAGAAAACGAACTATATTTCGTATTTTTTCCCTTTTTCCGTATCTTTTCGCTGTTTCGTGAGAAAATATTTATCGCGTTATTGCCACGTGAGAAACTATATTTTGCCATAACAACAGTCACCGATACAGAGTCTCCGCGTCGTTACGCGCGCGGAAAATTGTAAGAAATACTCGCGGCAGCGCGTGAGGAAAAATAATGTTTTCGTAATACGCGGGAAAAGCAAAACACATGTTGCGTGATCGTGGCGGCCGGGATGCCGATACATTTACGGAAATTCCAATATTCGTTACAGCTCTCGGGGATATGCATTATTATACGATGCGTGCTGACATACAATAATATTGATATAAAACACATTTTCCAGCTATGAGCTTTATGCGGATCGAAATGTATTTTCTATTTCCGTTCTCGTTCTCTATTTTTCCAACGCTGATATTGAATACATTTACGCGAAATTGAGGTGAAAAAGATAAATATATCTAAACGTGCATCGAATTATTTACATTGCTCGTTATAATACGAAACGACGTGGGTTTAGTTGAACGAATCGCGTAATAATGCCTTGATAATAGCTACTCGCATGTGAAATAATTTCAAAGCTATTCACTGTGCGTCGTTATACGAGTTATAGGCGTGCGCGCACGCGATTTATACGAACGTATATTTAATCGGAGCGCGCATGCAGATAATTAAAGGTAGGAGAGAAACGTAGTTTAATGCGGCCGTATTACATTAGTATTACTGTTTATTGAAACTTTGGCGAATATCGGAGTTGCGCCGCGATGAGTGAGTATCGGTGACATCGCGGCCCTTATCGAAGTTTTAATCAACAAGGAAACTGTGCGATATTAAATTACGTGGTAACGTGCATGTTGTAACATGGTGGAGTATTAGCCATCTAACGTTGCCCGGCAAACGACTATTTTCGTCGTTAGTAATCGATTAATTTAGCAATTATAGGGTATTATCTAAATAATTTTAATATTTGCTTCATATAATGAATCTATTTCTCGAATTGAAGTATTATCGAAATTATTACTAAACGCTTATATAAAAAACAAATATCACTAGACAGATTAATAGTTAGAGAAGTCTAACAACTCTAATTATTGTAGAAAATTACGAATAATTCCCGGAGAGTCTGGCTCTCTGACTAATGTATCATATCATAAATAATTGCTGGCGTCCAAATGCCTCTGACTAATGTGTCAACTTTCGCGCAGTAAAACAGCGAATGCAAAATGTGGATAGTCGCTGCTCGTACGCGAGAGAAACATCCCTTATGAGCGGCGGCTGCAACTTTGCCACGCTACGTTCGAGATGGATCGTAACTATCGAAAGGCATGCTTACATGTGGTATGTGTCGCCGACTAAAAAAGAAAAAGAGACGAAGTGAGAGAGAGAGAGAGAGAGAGAGAGAAGGAGATCTCGTATACTACACCACGCGAATCGCGTCACTTTTGCGCCGTTCCGGAAGCTGGAACGGGCCCAATGGGAGTTTAACGAGGCTCGTCGACGTAGAAAACCGAGCCAAGAAATGGAGCATCTCGAGTGTCAGCCATCCCTGAGAAGTTGCCTGCTACTTCTTCTTTTTATTGAGAGAGAGAGAGGGGGGGGGAGGGGAGAGGAGGAGAAAGAGGGAAAGAGATGCCTCCGCCGTGTATTCACCGTCGATGAATTATGCGCGACGCGCGAATTATCTGACGTATTCAACGGCGCGCAGCTCGGTCGCGTTCACAACCGAGAATTCCGACGATTTTTATTCATCTCAGAAAGCACGCGACTCTTCTCCACAGTTTTAATGAGCTCCGAATAACCGCGGAATGGTTTGAAACAACGCGCATAGGTAAACTAACGGTAGGTTTCGAGAGAATCTCATATAAATACGGATTCTGAGAGCATTCTCATTCTTCACACGGATCTTCGTTCACAAAATTAATAGGGAAGAACGCGCGAATTCAACCTGACGTAATCAGTCTCACTGGCAATATAATTGCCACTTCTCTGCCAACGCGCGTTTTTCATTCATCGCCGGAACGATAACGACGATTTTCAACGAGATAGATGCTGAGACACGATACACGCAATTGCTCTCACAAAGCAGGTCTAATCGCGAGTTGAAAAGAATTGCCTATCTTGTTGCCGCCATATCCGCAATATTTATTTTTGCGCCAATAAAACTCGCCCATATATCCTCCTTCCTAATACGACCAACTATTCTTACTTTCCCCGTTGACGAAACATTCGTAAAAATCACGATTGTCCACATTAAACTCTACCAATATCGAGGATCATTTTTGTGTGTAAAATATATTAAAAAATATAAAATAATAAACAATCAAATTCTTGAATTATTTATACAGCACAATTTGTATAAATGAAAATCAAATCGTATTATTTATTTAAAAAACAATTAATTCGACTAAAGTATGCGTATTATTGAATATTCCGTGTATTTCCAAGGATGAAGAAGTCTGTTATATCGGCATAATATGTATAGGGATAAAATGTCTCTCACCCTCTTTTGGCAATGTCAGGGTCGATCTTTCGAGACCACCCCTCGTTTCCAGACGCGAAATTCGTAGTCGAACCGCGTCTCGGCGAGAAGGGAGGAACATTCGGGGACCGAACGAACGGAAGACGCTACTTTCGCGATAAATCTCCCGGGACGCAATTAAGCCGATTTTAACCGTACGTTGCGTCGGTTCATAAGACTCCCGGGAACGCATTTGCAATTTTGCGGCGCGTAAAAGTTAGCACTCGAACGAAGTTTAATACCGCCGACGAGACGCGATCTCCGCGAAGCGGTGATTTCATGAAAGTCGGGGTGATTACGACATAGTGATAAAATTGATACTTTCATGAGATATCAGACGATGGTAAAGGAACAAATCTTTAGCCAATTGTTGTTGCGTGTGTTCGAGACAATTATCGAAATAGTTATTTTTAGATACCTTAAATTCATTTTTCTTTAAATTTTGACAGCGTGATCTTTATCCTTTTTAAATTAATTTAAATCTTGATATATTTCAATAAAGACTTGTGTTTTAAATAAAATAAAATTAAGAATCTAACATTCTCTGAACATTTCACACACTCTTTGCTGATCACCTTGTGACTCATGGTATATTTAATTAGATTTGCAGTTCAATCTTTATTAATTCAATGCAAATGTCGTAATGTATAACATCTTGTTATATCTTTTGCAGAATACCTTGAATACTTATACATATTCTAATACATTTCTAATGATATCTAATATGCAAAGTATCGAGGAAATATCTCACTTGAGACTTGAGATAAAGGTCTCACTCGTAATCATTATTTTATTGTTAACAATGGCATGTTGCGACAATGGCATGTATACGTGCGTGTGTATGGTAAAAGAGCATGTAGTCGAAATTACTGCGTTTCAGTATGTAGGTCGTGATAGTAGGTAAAGTCAATGGCTTAAGTAAATCAGCATAGAACAGGATATAGAGTACTTTAACATGGGTCTACGGCAGAATCTCGATTATTCGAACAGCCATTAGCCGAGGGTTCGATTATCGGAACATCCATTAGCTTTACGCGTTCGATTATCCAGACTGTATATATTATTCCGTGTAAGTATTATTTATAAGAGTATAGAAAATTTTGCATAAATAGCCTACTATATTGTTACTGCAAAAGTTGTATAAATATTTTCTAATAACACATATTTTTTCGAATATATCTGCATATTTTTCGAGGAAATTAAAAGCGCAGCTCTATTTACGATGGAAAAAACTCCTGAAGAAAAATGTTTAAAGAGATCCGTAGAAATTAATGGAGCGAAAATAATCTGTAAAAATATTTTATTAATATTTATTAATATTCAATTTTATACGTGTTTTTATAAAACAGTTTAAAATAATATTTAAATAAGAAACTCTTTAAAAATATCACGTAATATTTAAAGATCTTTTTAACATATCACTATTTGTACAATATTATTAAATAATCTGTAATCTATTTTAACTATGTTTTTCCACTTACACATCTCATTCTATAATATATCAAATGAAAAAAAAAAAAAAGTTACCTTCCATCGTCGTGTGACAATCTAATTTAATTGTGTGATTAATCAATTGTAATCAATTTATGCATCTCGTTTTAACACCTAGGAGTTTCATTAGATGACAAGCAACTGAGCTGTTTTCTCGTTATCACTTACAATTAGGTTAATAGCTCATAATGGGGATTCGTCGAAAAGGTTTTTTTGAATCACTCGTTCGACTTCAAGACATAAATTTTACGACGCCAGTCCTATGGTCTCTATCGTTTCCCGTAGATCCCCGATGATAGATACACGCGTAGGTCTATACGCGTATTATCCGCTTGAACGAAGAGCGCTTTGCTAGCCCGCGGCATGAGTTCATCAATACAAATTGGCCGAGCTCGAGTAACGCGCGCGACTCATGCCAGCGGGAGAATTGCTCCGAAACAAGCAGTTCGCCGATAATTCGGATGACAATGCGGCGCGCGATGATGACGCGCACCATCTGCGAATCGATCTGTAGCGAATAAACACGACGTGCGAGCCAACTGATCGGCGATATCGCGACAAGCAGGGAAACACAACAACGAACGACAAACACAGAATCTCGAAATTCAGAAAACAAGATAACTGCTTGAAAAACACGACGTGTCTAAATGTTATTTTTTCGAAATATTTGAATGTCCGCGAAATAAAAAAAAAAATTTGGCTTGTGCTCCCTTTTCGAGCTTGTTTTTCTTTTTATTTTATATCACGATTGTATTATTTGTCATAATAATTGCCATCTCCATTCTCGTTTCGAGTTTTCCCCCATTTCGCGTTCGAATGCCAACTGGGCTGCGGATATTAATCGATTATTGTTTACGCGTCGTTTGAAAATAATTCTGCTCCCATCTGCGCGTTGTCGATAGAGCATTCAAAGGGGGATTACGCCGAGAGCAGGGATATATTGTGGGGTATGGAAAACGAAAAGGGGGGAAGTGGAATTTGCGTGACGTATCGGAAAACAGTACAGGATCAATCGAACTGCATTGTGCGTAATGCAATGCACAATCATTCCAGCATAAATCATGGGCGAGAGAATTTGGTGGCTATAATGTGCTCACATACAAAAGCTAGCCGCTAAACGGAATAATGTACCAACTTCAATTTCTGCGGTATATAATGAAATAATTACCGTGTATGAAGTAATAATATTGGCGCCTTTTTCTCTTTATAAGTACAAAAACGTGAAATTAATATAAACAATTTTAAAAAAAAAAACTTAATTTTGCGTGTAAAAGCAAATTTGATATTGTGATTATTTAAACAATTATAAATAAATAGGTATCTCTCTCAGACAAGAGTGAGTTTATTTACAAAATACAAAGTTCTCTCTTATTATAATTACTACTATAATTAGCAGTTTTCTCAAATATTTGAATGAAAGATAAAATTTTATATAATATACAGATATAGTAATAAATTTTTAAATTATATAAGAACGATTCACAAATATTGAAAGGCTTTTTTTTAACAGACATGTTTTGAGGAATATTTAAGAAATATTCGAATTGAAATATATTGTATAAGAGCACATATATTAACACTCTTTATCTTCTGAATATATTATTTCATCGCATGATCGCCGTAAAAGGGTTCATGGATGAATAAAAGGCTCAGAGTGCGGAAATGTTTTGATCGTTTCCGGCCATTATCCGAGATAGCTAAAGTGCATCATCGGGCATCAAATGCCATTCTTTCGGGAGAATTGCACGACGAGGTTTCCCCTCTCCCGTCTTACCTCACCTGCTGATGTAGAAGGACGGGGAATTCCTTTGTGAATCCCGTCAGCAGCCGGTCCGGAGCATCAACAATTGAGGACGCGGATGCAAGAACAGCGTGAGTGCACTTACCCTGCTTGCGCGTCCGATCATATCCCGACCTGACCTATTTATAAACGGGGGGGAAGCACTTGCGTAATAAAAGGTCGATCGGATCGCGAACCGTGGAGATGAAGGAGAGGAGCGCTCTCGCTATTTATGTATTGTCGTCATACGCATCCAGTGTCGTCACCATCTTCCCGTCATCATCTGTCGTCTACGCTTCTCATTAAGATCTCATAACGATATAAAGTCGCGCTCTGTTGACCATATCCTTGAGAGTGGCACAAACGTAAACACGATATTAATTAAGCTGGGGAACATTGTCCTCCCCCTCCCCTTATGTAATAATGAGCCTCGGCGTAAATTATTGATGCATATATATACTATATATATATATATATATATATATATATATATATATATATATATATATATGCCCATCGTTAACGAGGTATGCGACATGTGTGACATCACATAAGATCGAATACCTAATTATGTACCTAACGACACATACATTGCGTGTTAATAAAATTGTCTATCAATCGATAAAGTCATGAAGATAATGACGTTCTACCTAGTGGACAAGAATTGACCGGTGATGACGACGAAACATTTTACTATTGTATTATTACGGAAGCTAAATTGTACCTCCGACTTCTATTGGAATATTGGATTACCGAGTGTGTAGTGGATACCGGCGAACAAGAACGGCAAGTACGTAAACGTCTTAAGAGTATGGTAATTCCGTGCATCGATTCATTCTTTTTACGTCCCTCCTTCCTGATCCTCTCGTCGACTGGATTACCAAAGTGCCTGTACGCTTTTATGTCACGAGTAAAACGATGAGATTCCATTACATCTCGACCAAGTTTATGTTGGGAAGAAACGCTTCCAATGCAAGATGTCTTTTTCGAAAAACATTTCAGCGGTAAACTCCAGCACAATCTTATTTCGTGTGCTTTTATTGTCTTCTTTTTTTATTATATTTGAAATCAGAGTAAATCCCTCAAGTGTTGTATGTTTCTTTTTTATGACCACGGTATGTACTTCTATCTCTTTGGCAATGACGAAATGTCTGCTTTCGAGGGAGAATACAAATCGATTGGTTTGCGAGATAAAAATAAACCCTCGATTTCGTAAAGCTCGACCATCTCTGGATTAAGAGAGCTTCGTCGTAAAAACAAATCGCTTTTCTAGTACCAGTCGACAAATTTGCCTCAAAAGTTTCGTTGCAAAATAAAAACACAAAGTATTTATAAATAAACCAATAAAGGATAAAAGTCGATTGGGACTATTGTCATATAAATATAAATTTAATTTATTATCGTAATTGAGGAAATCATTATATCAATTTAATGGTGTATTTATATATACCGTATATATATATATATTTTTTTGTCGTATAAAATTAGACCTTTATAGTCGTAATCTTCGAAACTTATAGCGTGAAACGATAAATTAAATTAAATTAAATTAATTTAATTAAATAATAAAATAAAATAAATTAAATTAAATAAACGATATATATTAAATTAAATTAAATAACAATATATATACTAAATTAAAACTATGTTTGAAAATCTCTAGATTTTCTAAAAAGAAGAAAAACAGACGCTAAATAAAACAAAAAGCGATGTAAATAATTTGAATCGATGCATTTTTTCTTGAAGAAGATCTATGAAATGTACATTGAGAAAAATCGGAGAATCATTATTACTATGAATATAATGCGGTTGTGTTGCAATGGCAATTATGCATTTTCCAGCGGAATCCGCTTTGGCTTCACTCGCACGTGATAATTGCGGCATTATCATCCCTCATCGTCGTTATCATCGCGTCGACAGCGCGCACAAGTTTGTTACGCAACGCAGTTCATCTCGCAGATCAAAGACTTCCGCCGAAGTAATCAGGACAAAGGGATTATCTTGGTAGGAAATGCGTTTAGGAGCAACGTTTATGAGAAAGGGCGGACGATAGGGTATCGTGGTGTAATAATATTCCTCATGACATTTTCCGGTGGCCGGAAGGCGGGTGCGTTTCGCGCACGCACCCACGCACATACGTACGCACGCACGCACGCACGCACGCACTCATGTCATTGCGCTTATTCGTTCGTTTGACTCACGATAAAACATGGAGGGTCGTCGAACCCCTTTTTCTCCCTCTCTGTGTCTCTCTTGTGAACTCGTTCACAATTGTTGCGGCAACACCACGGGCCGGCTTTCAAACAAATAAAGCCATCCGAGAAAAGAACAAGAATGATTTTCCATCGTTCAATCTGTCGTTCGTCACGCCGCAATAAAGATACAGTATAGTCGGAGAGAAAATAAAACAAACTCGTATATATTCATTAAAAAATATACACATCGAGAGATCAGATTAGCATAACTAGCTCTTTTTTTTTTTTTTTGCATCTCATAAATTAATTACATTGTTTTCGCGTACACGATGCTGAGTTAACAGTGGAAAAAAGAAAATTACAAATTATGTATTTACATAAAATGTATTTATAAAATTTATTTTATTTCATCATACGCGCACACGAATAATCTAAAACGTCGTACCATTGTATATTCAAAGCGATGACAATTATACAGCGCAGAAAATTATTTGTGCGGGGAATAAATTGCATTGTTGTCCTCGCGCAACAAGATGCATTTTGCGCGAAAATCTCTTAATCCGCAGCCGCGAGACAAACGAGCGCGACGCGGAAACCGCCCTTCGTCTCTGAATTCGCGGCAATTTAGCTAAGAGACGGAGAGTCGGTTTTTCAGCAGGGGGTTATATTCGATGCGCCCTAACAATGTACTACAGAGAATACACTCTCTCTCGCGTACGTACGAATGTGTTCGCGAGTCTGTACACATCCGCCGGTGGTAAAATATTCCCGATAATTCAGATGCGCGCGTATTTTCACACCCCGCGGCGATACATTTAACGGGATCGTCGTGCATTACGCCGCGCGGAATTTCGATAATATTGAAATTTCGGGGCGCTTCGCGACAATATCATGCGGCAATAATTTGCTACAATAATTACAAGGAATATTAATGAGGGGAGTTAATACGAAAGCGCGTACGGAAGCGCTTGGGGCTGTTCCCGCGATTCGATAGAATATCGCAGTTATGTACAATGTAGATTATAGAAATTCGCTGTATGGCATCGCGGTTAAATAATGGATCATGGAAAATCATTTTTAATCTTTAATAGCCTGAATGTTTCAATTAATTATAATCATGATCTGAATCTTTTTTACATATTTATTATCTTTTGTTAAAAATAGCTTCCGTTGATATTAAGGGGAGATCCCTGAAATTTCTAAATTGCCTGTGTTTCCATCTCTGATCGTGAAATAACACAATCTCCAGGAGTAATCTCGATGATTAACGATGCAATTTAATAATTAACGCAGAAATAACGCGATTCCGCATGATCAATTGACGATGCTGTTAATTTCTCGACACTGACAGCATTCGGAGATTGGAAATTAATGACTACCTCGTCGTAATTAGTTGCGCGATCGAAAATACAATATAATGTAAATGCGAGCATTCGCCGCGTTATAATAATTCGCGGGCTATCGGATTTTGCGTAAGCGATAATTACTAGGGAATATACAATATTTTGACGCTGTGTTGCGATGCGCGTATACAGCAATATATTTTTCTAACGTCGCCCGTTACTTCGAGCGCTCGCGTCACTTCGGCTCGTTACTTAGTTAGCCGGAAGGCGTTAATAGGGACGTAAATTGACCGACCAGCGGGGATGATCGAGCGGCGGGATCATTCTCTCTACGATGAATCGAATGAAAATATTAAATAATAAAGTATAAGCGCTGCAGAGGAAACGAATCGTTTCTCTCTCGCGAAGTAGACAAGAAAAAGGGGAATGTGCGAGAGCATTGCTTGCCGATGCGCATCCCGGTTTAAATTTTTCAATTAATTTCGTTTTAATTACGAACATTGCAAATTAAATTTATTACGTTCGTGAATAAATTGAAATATGTGTTTCTTGTACTATACGTTATATTATTTTATTTTCTATTGTATATAAAATGCCTTAAAATATGAATCTTATATGGGAGACAAATTCATTACATTCATAATTTACACGATGCATTTTAATTTACTTGATTTAATTATAATTAAAAAAAAAAAAATATTGTACAATTCTCATCTCCCTGACAATGGACCGCGATTGCGAAACGCGTCATACGTGTATGCGTGTCGGGCAGCAACTATACCGTAACTGCATCAGGCTTCTAATATCGGGTTATGTAATGATTAGAAAGCGAATCGATGTTACAGCTTGTCCCGACATTCATTACTAACATTCATTTCAGACGCGTTACATACTTCTCCCGCGTACATGGCGTACGGCCTCCATTCTGTTGTTAATTAACATCGTTTATTATCCCGCACGATGAATGCCGATGATACTGCGGATACGGTAAAAGGAGACTTACGTCGGCACAGTTTCCGCTGTTTTTTTTTTTTAACTTTGAGAAGAGTCGCGACTCTTAAATCACGACTCTTCTTGACATGTTCTCGTAAAAAAAATTATTTTAAATAGATTCGAGAATATGTCCGCGATTGAAACGACTTTGCGCACGCGCAGCGATACCGACAATATATGTAATCTAATCGTCGATATATTTTTCAGTCAAGCGAGCATTCAAACGACACGAAATTTACGTTCGAACGAACGAAGCGCAGCGCGTAAACAGGTTTGCGGTCGAGAAAGCAACAAAAAGAATACAAATCGCGGCGGGATGCATATCTAAAAATAGGAATTACGTGTGTTCCCGAATGGCAGATATATCTCGTCATCGTCGTCATCTTTGTTGTTGGTCACGAGTTTTACGAGCCATCACAAGAACGAGACGTCAGCGCAATAGTAATGCAAGCGCGATAAACCATCACGTCGTGGCTATTCTTTGTTTGCGCGCGCGCCATTAATGCGGCATTTATGCTTTTGCCAAATTATACTGCACGACGATGACTGTACACGCTCGCTCGCGTATGATAAAAAGTATTATCGCTGAGCGTAATCGGCGTAACGATCGGTATAAAGTCTGTCAGCGCAGTTAACCGTTAATAATTGAAAGCTTTTAACATCGCTCCCGCTACGATTCTATCGGCCGCATCTCCGAGTCGCACGTAATACAGTCCGCTGAACATTGTTGCTGTTGTAATCGAAAAAGAGAGAAAGAAAAAGAAAAAAAAATATATTTTCTTCTTTATTTATGATTTTATTTTATTTTTCAATAAATAATGCTTAAAAATCACAAATGATTTGCATTGACAATGTTAATTACAGTTTTGGCAATATGAGATTATATAAACTTTACGAATCTCGATTCGTATTAAAAGAAAATGCAAGATAGTACGCGTAGCTATATTGATTATATGTATGTCACTGACCGATAATGCATATAGATTTATATATTTTTTTGGAGATTCGGAAAAATATCTAGAACATATCTACGAATCTTAAAAAAGGATAAACGCGACTAGTTAATTTTTTTTAATATTAAAATTATTTTGTCATTATATCATTATTCCCTATGCATTAGTATTGTAACAAGCGTAACTATTGTTCCTCGATCTTGTGATTGTAACATAAACGATACTTGATTTTATATGCTTACCAAGCTCAATATTCTTAAAACTTTGGAGACAGCAAGGTACTTTGATGTCTGTAAGTTTTCGAAGCAACCATATATTCGATTAAAATTTCATGATAAATTCGATTAAAAAATAACTAGCTACTATTTGCTGTACATCGATAAAAGTCGAGCTAAGTACTTGTGTAAAAGCCAAAGGAGGCGCGGCAAGAGCGCGTATCGCCCACCTGTTAAAGTTCTCATCGGACTCTGAAAGTAACGATGGCCGGTCCTCTCTTCCCCTCCCGCATTCTAGCGAAGTTAAAACCAGGAAGTTCGTTTTAATAATCTCAGCGGCGTAACGCGCGTTATACTGGTGAGAGATAAGATTACAAAGAGCTCTCCCACTTTCTTTCCCCGGAAAATTGCAGGGACCGGTTGGGCTGATGCAGAAAGAGAAAGAGTCTCGGGGAGAAGTTTAATTCTTAAAATTGTTCCCCGAGTAGCCGCTTGTTAAGCACATCTCTCCTTTTTCTCCCTCCCACAACTTTGGTGCATTCTTTATTAAAGTTACACCGAAGTAAACGTTGTAGGGTGATTATTGTATGCGAGCAATTTTTTTAATTTTTCTACTATCACGACTTTATGCCCCTTTCTTCTCGTTCTATTATTATACTTATATGTAACATTAATTTATAGTATCATTGATAGAGAGAGAATGTGATAATATCTGTATACATGTAGATATTAAAACGAGAATACATATTAAAACGAAATTAGCTCGTAATGATATATATAAGTCCCAATTCTTCCTTATTTAACATATGGTATTGTAGATATCTATTAATATAATGTTCAAAAGGGTTGGTTCAGATATTGTCGCATGATCCTTCTGCATTTTTGCGATCTCGCTCTCTTTACGATGATAGATATGACAGATACAATTCCATCGAGACTTGGACGAATTGTCCCATTGCATTTTGCCGATTTCACGGACTTCGACTTTGCGAGATCATCCCTACTTAACATTAACATAATTCTGGGGCGGAAAGACGAGAGAGGGAGAAAGAGAGAGAGAGAGAGAGAAAGAGAGATCGACTTTGCATTCGGCTCGCACCACAAACTATTCCGGATGCCGGGATGCGGAGATCGTCGTATGTGCACCTTTGTGCCGTTGCACACGGATCAATGGGGTCTTTGATGTTAGCGATTCCAACAAAACGCGTGTGATGCGAACATCACCACTACTGCGACGTTCCGTTTCCACGCATTTCACATCCTTCCGAATATCATTATCTTGCTTCTCATAAGACTTCTTGGCTCGTGCTTCCGACGTCAGCAGCAGCTCGTTATGCTTCGCATTGGTTTGCACCCGAAATTCGTTCTTCGTTTTTTTTTCAAACGCGGCGACAATCTCTTATATATCGCGCGACTTATCGGTATAAAATACATAATATTATATCGATGTGATTTTTGTATCTAGATTTGAAGTTTTAGAAATGTAATTAGATTGTAACAAAAAAAAATTTATAACTTATAAATTTTATTTCTACTAAATGAAGAGATTCTGTTACGTATTTCATATATTAAGAATTATGAAAAATTAATTTGCTGCGATATTAATCGTGTTTAAAAAAAATTTTTTTTTTTTAATTGTCTTT
Source organism: Polyergus mexicanus (assembly GCF_030449975.1). Lineage (NCBI taxonomy): Eukaryota > Metazoa > Arthropoda > Insecta > Hymenoptera > Formicidae > Polyergus > Polyergus mexicanus. Next base: position 2,217,155 of record NW_027223322.1, on the reverse strand, counting down.
TTTTTTTCTTGTTCTAGTCGCATATGAAAAGATAATCGCCGATAATAAATATTACAGTCGATATGTCACCGAGAGAAACATTTAGCTTTAGATTAATTAATTAAATCGAATACATTTAATTAATTCGTCAGACATGCAAATAATATTTGTAGTAATTAGTAATGTTGGTATCAATAACGTTTATATATCTCTTGTTTATATTCCTTCTTGTTGATGTATGAAGTATATAGTGATAATTTGATTTATTTAATATTTCAACTGAGGATTCAATTTCACTCAATTAATTTTAGAATACGATACAGAATTATTGGAAACTTCGATTTAATTCAAATGCTCATCATGTTGTTGATTACATATCAAAAGATCATTAGCTGTAATTATTAAATAGAGATTATCCCTACACATAATTAGTATAAATAAAATTTATACTATTACTGATCGTTGCTGCGTCGGTCGCTATTTTTATTAAAGAGAAGCATCGCGCGACGCCGTTTAAAGATTAATACAGTCTGTACGACAAACAAACAAGATGACTTCCATTTGCGCGACGGTATATGCGACGCAACGACTTGAGAAATATCGAGGAAAGAAGTTATCTTAAAGTTCTTCTCGAGAGAATTTTTATAAAGAAACGCGTGCGCGCGCGAGAATGTGTGCCGTGTTTCTACTCAAGTGCCGGCCGACGACAGAGCAAAACTGTTTTAACGATGCTTTTCGCACACGCTTGTGGCATAGTTCTCTTACATGACAAGTCTCTGGCTGCGATTAGATCGCCGAGATGTGGAACATCTCGAGGGAATTATACTCTTTTATATATTGTATCTCTCGCGTATGTTTTTTTTTTAAATTTATATATAATATCGAAATACAGGATGTCCTGCCAATTCTGATGGCAGGTTTTTTTCAAACAGAAATATTCGGAATATTATCAATTCTTGAATAATTTGTAATAATGTGAGCTTCGGCAAAACTTCGAACTCTAACGTGATAAAAATTGATGATTATTTGACGTATGAAAATTTCACGTAAACGAAACTGTAGTCGTTGATTAGATGCTTGGCCGGATTTCCTCTCGAGTTATCGATAAAGGCAAGAAGGATCACGCCGAAAAATTCAATCGCGTGAAACCACGAAACACAATTTAAATTTTAAATCATCCGTGAATCGACGAAGGTTGCTCTGGTCGTCGTATGTGTGTTGTCATCATCATTGTTCTGAAAATCCCCGTAGAAAGTCTACGTGCGCGCTTCTCTCTATCAGTTCGCCATTACCGGAAGTTTGCGCATCCTGGCAGGTAAGAACGTGCCGAATGAGGAGTTCGTATCCTCCATGCACCTCCATAGCATGGTGGCCGGTTGCACTGGTTAGAAACCGGTTGTGCGCGCAACTTTTGTAATGAGATTCCTCAAACGCCGCCGACGGCGGTGAAGGATGATGATGCGGGGAAACCCGGGTGAAGGGAGGCAAATCGGCAGGGACGGATCTAAGGAATTTTTAAAGAGACGATACTGGCAGAATTCAGTGTTCGAAACGAATAACTTTCTTCGTATTATATAAAATTATTAATTTTTCTTTTTAACTTTTCTATATACCTTCTCTTTTACATATTGTATATAATGTTATAAACCACCCTGGCAAAAGTTATAGAGATAACGTTATTATTTTATATCTAAAAAGTAAAGGATGATGTAAATAAAGAAAGTCATTTTTCCAAGAAAAATTTGCGACGGAGTATTAATATACATTTCAAAAATATATTAAAATATGAATAAAGTTTGCGCATAAAGAATAAATAATTAAGCATGAATAAGAAGTCACTTTGAAACTTGAATATAATATAACATTATATTCTTAGTATCTTGTATTTAAACAGACTTTATTTTATTACAACATATATTTACCGCATTATTACATTGTTTTTTCGAATAATCGTAATGTTGAAAACTTCAATCGGATTTATTTTATTTTATAAATTATATGAATATAGGTATGTGAAAACTAATAGCTAAACTTATTTTTTTTTTTTTAACACTTTTTACATGTAAATATACAAATAAAATTTATAGATAATATAATAGAATTATATCTATATTTCTGGAAAGCTAAGAAAATGTAAGTTTAATTATCCGCCTAGATTAGAAACATAATGGTCCATGAAAGATGAGCTAACGTTTTCGCGAAGAGCAGTATCGGTGAAGTTTCGTGTGCTCGAACACCTATGGAATCGTCTATGGAACATGCTCGCGGCCGTTCACACGTACGGGAGTGACGTGTAAAGCGGGAGAATACCCGGTTCGGAGTCATCGTCAGCTAGCAAGGCCGATCATCTGTTCGAGGGCAGCCATGCAGAAAACGCGGTGAGCGGATTCGGCTCGTGAAATACGTCTATCCCGCAGCGGAATTCCTTGCGAGACGAATACGAATGATTAAACCCCATAAAGATTCGGATATTTTTATACAAATTATCTCTCGCCGATCGATAAACTTCTCTGTGGATTTTTTAATAAATTTGGAATTCACACTTTAGCTAAAATTTGATTCGACAGAGACGCTCCGTCTTCTTCAAAATTTAATTATAAATCTCTAAATTTGTCTTAAATATGTAATAATAATTGACCTTTATTTTAATTCATCATTCAGATTAATCATTCTCATATTTAAATACAATACGAGGGAGAGAATATTTATATATAAATTTGTTATTTATGTATACATAATCGTATTATGTAATTTTTATGTTTTAAGCAATATAATAAACATGGAGAACGAATAATGCAATAACTTGTTCCTCCACTCGTTTGGGAAAATAAATTTCTAAACTAGTTGTTGAAACAGCTTTCATTAATTCGAGCGAATTGCAATGGAACTGGACCAGCTGTGCAAGCGTGATAAGCACAACGGGTGCATCAATATGTAATCGCGACGATAGCAATCGGAGATGCAGGATAAGCAGCATCAATGATAACCGACGGTTTAAATCGCAGTTTAAAAAGCGCGGGAGAAGTAATTTTTTTTTTCGGGATTTAAAACGAAAAGAACAAGCGCGCAGAAAATTACATTATGAATTCGTTACAGGATTGCGAATGATCTCGGAAATGCTCGTCTCGACAAGTCATAAATGTTTCGTGCGATATCTCATTCTCCTGCGCGCCAACTTTACGAACAGTGCGACGCGCACGGATTTCCGCTCCGAGGGAAAACCTTTTCGTTCGCGAAAAAATCTTGTGTGATAAAATTATTTGCGCGCGATGCTCGTTATTATTTTTCAGCAACGCATAAAAATTTTACGATACCGGTGCTTCGCGAAAAACGCGCATTTCTAACAAAATTTCTCTTTCTGTCTGTCTCACTTTCTCTCTTTTCATCTCTCTGTCTTTTACCTCCCACACATATCCCAATTTATATAGACCGAGGAACGCTAGTAGTAGCGAGATTAACTCGCCACGACTTCCAAACTACGAAACTTAGCGCTTTGGCGAATGTTTGCAAGTTCGTCGAAAGAATATCAGGACGGAATATCGTCGAAGTTGCGACTTTTATTAGCTCAGAACGAGACGAGAATCGTCATTCGAACGATTTCACGGATTTTCACGCGGTCGCTCGAGACATCGTACGTGTTAACTCTAGCATTTTTCACATAGATAAATATTATATTTGATACCCTGCGACAGATTTTGATAAGTGATTATTGTCATTAATTTTATTTTAGTGAGAAGTCATATATATTCATTTTTATGTAGATAAATCTTAAATAAATAATAAGAACGATATTTTTTTTTAAGAAAAGTAAATAATTAATTATTGCTTGCTATTATTTCTCTTTTATATAATACATGATAAATAATATAAATATATATAATTTATATTCAGTAATATTTGACACTTTTTGCATTCGGATTCTATTGCTTTACAACATAAGTAAATCAATTACTTAAAAATGTAAAATTATTACATTTTATTTTTTATACATCATTTAAAAGTTAATTATTACTTTTTTTATTTATCAGACTATCTCTTTTTCATACAGATAAAATATTTTGCGAACACTTGCTGTTCAATTAATCTATTATTAAAATAGACTACGTTTAACATCATATGTATATGAATGTAATTAATATTATTCGTTATACACGGTCACTATTTAATTACGCAGAGTGCTTGGCAGGAAGAACTCTCCACATATCACTAGGCCAGTGCTACATTTCATGAAAACCTCGTACCCAACCCGCCGCCCGGTTACGGGAAAATCAATAATACCTTTAATCCGTCCCGGTGAAATAAGCTCGCACGGAGTTCATTACCGTGCGGTTACTTCAACCCAAGAACAATTCAGTTTGCGACTCAATAATCGCGATCCTTGCGATTTTTCACCGTTCAAACTCCATAAAGTGCCAAGTTCCATCATCCATTAATCGAGGTGAATAGCAATAGAAGATATAATATATGTTCAACGGAAAAATATCGAATTGAATAATTTGGCTTGTGTTATTAATGATGACAAATTTGTTCAAAAATGTCTCTGTTTTTTATTTAAAATATAAGATATAAAATATCTTACAAAAATATTGATATCTTAATATTAGTATCTCTTTTCGTCAATAACAAGGAGACTTGATCGGAGACTTTAATTTCGCCATTGATATCTCGCAGACTTTATGTCAGGCTTACGTTACCATAGGATTCGGTTAGAAATTCGACGATGTTGAGACTTGTATTCGCGTGTAAATCAATCCGCGTAAACTCTTCCGTGTTGACGCGCGAAATAAAATTACGATTTGTAAACAACATGGCATAAATGTGACGCGACAACGCGCCACACAACACTCGCACGTGGAATTGATCTATCGCCGTTTATCGTACGTTATCCACCGTAAGAACGGACAGCCGTTCGATCAAATAGAACGTAAATCAAAAAGAGAAATAGAAAGAAAGAGAGAGAGAGAGAGAGAGAGAGAGAGAGAGAGGAATGGCAAAACGCATGGTGTTCCGTAAATGAAATCTTTCATTTTCCGATAGTTCGCGCTATCCCCTTTAATCGCAAATGTCGCCATCAAAACGCGCTAATTTGCGAATTTTTCTACGATAGATGTTAAAATTGTGCGTATGTGCAATTCCTCATTCTTTCGATTTTAATGGACATGAATTCAGGCTGAAAATAAATATCGGCCAAGATCATACAAATATACAGAAATATAAAAAGAAAAAGATTATTTTCGTTAAAAAAAAAATTTTTTCTCCCAGAAAAGATAAAAACTCCAAGGGATTTGCGAGAGTGATTCTCGGCTAATAGAAACGCGCTATTTTCTGTTTATGCGTCCGTAACTAATGTGCTTGACTACATTGAGTAATATAGTATATATATATATATATATATATATATATATATATATATATATATAGATTACATACTGACAAATATATATACAGAGATCGTCGCGGTTCTCGCAATTGGGACACTTTGCGGCCCACGCAAGCTGCATTGCGGGTCATTTGCGACGGTTTCTACAAAAATGTAGCGTCGCGAGCAGAAAGGACCATTACAAATTTCCCTTCCGACAAACAAGTTTATCACTGCCAAAAATTTATCCTTTGAAACATATCCCTTTACCGTAAAAGTTTTACGATAAATTCGAACGATGGCAGACGTTCGTGTCTGTTCGTCGTACTTAGGTACTCAGCTATCTTGCTAAAAGTCCAATTGATTCGTATATCTATCTTCTATGAAAATCGGCATACACGATGTTATTTTCAATTTAGAATCAAATAATATTATAGTTATAGCTAACAACTAAACAACTCGATTTGTAACCATAATATCTATATTGCATAATTCATAGGATTGTAATTAGATTGAGACATGACAGATAAATTCATTAATAAATAGTTCATTTATTAATATTTTAAGTTTATAAGTTTGTTAAGTTTAATTTTTGGTAAGTGCTGAAAAAAACGTATGATAGATGTGATTTTTATTATAGCAAGATTTTAATTTTTTTTTTCCAATTTACATCACTATTTTTCTCTCATTAATGATAATAGAATACAATAAGTTATTGAAAGAACGATGCCAATAATCTCTCAATCGCGATCGACACAAGCTATTTGATCTATACAGATCATCAGATATAAAAAAGTCCATTATGACATAATAAAGCTTCGATTGCATTTCTTAGATATATTCTAATAAGCGACATATTTAAAAAGATTTTAGACAGCATAATTGATATCTGTCCAACTCTCTCGAATATCGTTTAAAAGATAAACTATTCGACTGATGTGATAGACGTAATCGCATTCTACTGGCAAGATTTCATGCCAAAGAGGGAGAGCTTTACGAAAGGGGATGGAAAAGACCGGAACGAGCGCTTCGCAAACGTAATCGATAGATCGCGCACGTCAATGATTTTCTCATTTAATATCATTAAGATAAGGATGCAAAGGGGCGCTACGGTGGATCGAAATAAAGTATAAAATGGTAATAATTTCAAGTATTGAAATTTCGTTGAAAAAAGAATGTGTATTCTCATTTTGCATTTTATTGTCGGATATACAATGCACATAACGACTTGTATAATCGATAAATATTTTCATGGAACACGAATGTTATTAAACTAAACAATATGACACACTTTATTCGAACGCGAAAAAAGGAGCTTGCATGCGATGATAAATTCTCATTGTAATGCAAACAAAAGCGACCGGAAAGTACGCAAATTTCATTCTGCCTTGGAAATATTGTTCGCTGTTATATTTCCCAAACGCAGAGAACTACTAACGGCTTCGCAAAGCCTTCACGGAGCTGAAGTATAAAAATAAAAAAAAAAAAGGACTCCTTTACAACTACCTCGTTTACCGAAGTGCTGCCTTTGAAGCGCTGCCTTTTGTGCTTTCTTTCGTACTCTTTAATATATATACCATTCTCCTCCAATGAAGCTACACTCAGAGTTAACGTTCGCGAAATCTCAGGGGTAACGTCCGAAACCTCGAAGGTCTCGTGATTCACGCGTGCGACGACGCTCTTGTTATCCTCGCGCGCGCGATGATACTCACCCAGAACATGACGTTAAATCCAAAGATCACGTACTTGAGGCAGCAGCTCACCTCGCTGGTGTCCCTTCGGTACTTCCGCACGGCGGGCATGGCTGAGAGACATTTATCTACCGATCGTGCGAATCCCTCGCATACGTGCCACACAGACACAACACACCGAGAACGGATGGTACACGCGTGGCGACGGCGGAGGGAATTACGGAGCCGCCGCAGGGGCGGCGAGGGAACACACTGTATAATTCATATATTACGCGAGGAAATTAGGAGCACACCACCTACGAGCTAATCACGAGAGCGACGACATGGCCAGCGCGAGGCGATCTTGCGAGGCGAGAGGCCTCTCTTTCAGCTTCTTCCTTTTTCGGAACGCCCGCGCGCTTCTTTTATCTCGCTCCCTCTTTCTCTGTCGGGCTCGGTCGATCAGCTGATCACAGCAACGCACCGTACCGCGATTACGACTGCCGCCATTGTCACGTCGCGGCGCGCACTACTCGCAGCCGGATCAACGAGACTGCCAGCAAGTCGCGACTACCGCCTGCCCTCCCTTCCCTTCCTGCGCTGCACTTTGCGTGTTCCGCCACCCCCGGCGATCTCCCCCCTCTATTCCAGACATCCGCTTCCCCTCCGTCGTACGGAGCGCCTCGCGCTCCCACTTTTAGACAGTCTCGTTGATCTCTCTCTCTTTTACTAGCGATTCTCCTCCGTACGATCGACTCCCACTCGTTTCGCCACCCTACCTGACGGCATCCCCCTCTGATCCGTCGCTCCCTCTTCCAGGGCCGGCTCTAAGTATGTATAGAGGAAGCACGTGTTTGGCCTTTATCAGAGCTCGCTTTGGTTTCGCGTAACATAATATATACAGATGGTATCGAAAACTATTTAGAAATAGAGTTGTATTTATTTGTCTTTTTGTCAATAAACGAATCAATAACAAATTTATAAATTAAGTGTCATGATATATAAAAAAAGATGATGATTACAGTAGTAGAAGTTTTATTAAGAGAAATCTCATTGATTCAAAATATATTTGAATAATAAGGACTTATCTACATTTATGGAATATAAAATCTTTTCTTTTGTTAAAATTATTAATATTGTCATAAAATAATTAAGAACGTTAATTTGTAAAAAATAAGAAAAATTTTGGAATACTAAATCTAAAAAAAAAAAAATTGTTTAATGATGAAAAATTCATCTACAGTAGAGAAGAAGAGATAGCCGGTCCTGTATCATCTCTTTCACGCATTCCCTCTCATTTGCTCTATCTCTATCGTCCTTCCCTGTCAGTTGACGACCTTCCGTCCCTCTTTTCCCTCAACCGCTCGTTGTTATCCCCCTTCGTTTATTTTGCCTCTTCCTTCTTCTTCTTCTTCTTCTTCCCCCCGTTCGCTTTATTGTTCGACGTCTTTCTTTTCGTCTTTTAAGGTACGTCTCCATTAACGCCCTTTTCGCGTTTGCGTGCGTGCTTTTGCGCGATTTCGCGTCTTGTGCCACTTTTACGACCTCCATATAAATGCCAAGCTTACGATCCAATCGATTAGCACGAAAATCTCTCTCACGCAGCATATGATGACTAATTTTAATATATGTGTATATATCTTTCGTCTTTGTTTATTTATTACAAGTTTATGAATTTTTTAATGTATTTATGCTTCTCCTTTTCTTCTCAAGTACCAATATTTTCTAACATTCTGTTATTCTTACATTATGTTTTACATAATTGATATAATTATTTATTTTGTTCACATATTTATTTGTTAAATATCCATATATATAATATGTGTTTAAATATATTTAATTATATAATTTTAAAGTCTCATGGTATAATACTTTTTTCATATTGTCATTTTCTAGCGTGACATCTCATCCTTAGAACATTACGCGAGCAGTTTTATCATTGTAATCGCCTCAAGTTAATGATGATGAATTAACTTATATTGTTTTATTTTATTTAAGTCAACGTGAAATACGTATAATTATTTAAGCTAACGATATCTATTTTCAACTCAACGATTGCAATCGTCAGATATTTGTTCTTCTTTTATATTGAAACATAATATATAAAGTATACCAAAAGAAAAATGATTATGTTCTTTTTTCATTTGCAAATAAAAGACTATTTGAAGGAATTCTTGTGTAGTATTTTGTCAATAATATTGGTCAAAAGTAAAAATATACACACAAATTAATCTAAATTAAAAATTATAAATAATCGAATACATATAATACAACTATATAAACTTTATTTTTCTTCATTTTAAGAAAACGGGAATTAATAGATAGATGAATATATAATTAGATGAATAGATATTGATAGATATATATATTGATAGATTTATCAATAATTAAGGAATAGAGAAATTTCTTAAGAACGTTCAATGATCGTAATAAGATTTTAATAATAAAATTGTCATTGCTCGAGAAGGATGTTAAGAAAATAATAAAAAATTTTCTTAACGATTAGAACATTTTGCGCGAGAATATTTTTACTTTTCTTCAAAAGTTTATTCTCTCTTTCTTAAATTTATACTCTCGTAGTTCAGGTATAGAAATATCAAAGGTAGTGGAAACGTACCTTTAAGGTCGGCCACTCGTTCAATCTCCTTTCTTTACCATAACTCGCGCGCCCACCGTGACTATTCAACACGTTTCACTCTACATCGAGCTCTAGCATCGCTAGATGCGCATGCGCCCATTGGAGCACATTCAGAGAAATAGTCAGTCATCCATAATTCAGTGTTTCTGTATTAAAAAATTCTCTAAAATTTTATAAATTCTATAAAATTATTTTATATATCATTGTAATTCTCGACTATGTTATTAATATGCAATACAGATTTTAATTATTATAATATTTACTTTTACTTTGTATATTCCTTAAGTGTATATATTTACTCACTATCTGGTTTTATTAAAATCGCCAATCTCTCTTTTATTATTTTAAGAAACAATAAAAGATAGTACTATTATGGAAAATATGATATATAAAAGATATATCTGTGTATACTACTAATAATTATATAACATATTTATTTTTAAAAAATTTGTTTTTCGATTCTAATAAATCGTGTTTTCATCATTTTCTACATACATTTTCGAATATACTTGAAAAGCAATTCTGACAATAGCGGCTAGTTTTTGGATTCATCTCTTCTCCAGTTTTGCTGTATTATTTTGGGTTTTGGGAGATAGAGAAATAGCGAAGTAGATTAAAGGGAAAGTTCTTTGTTACTTTGCGAAATCGTTTAAGTCATTAGGGAAGATAGGGAAGCCTTTATCCCTTACGAAAACAAAGCCAAAAGCCAATCGTCGATTTATATCTTTCTTTTGCTCTCTTAATTAAGTAAGTTTTATAGTGATCAAGAAGAGATATATCAATTGGTAACAAACTTATATTTCAATTCCTTTTAAATTATATTTTTATTTTTATATATAAATGTAATGTATGTACGAAAATGTACATAAGAAATCTTGTTACTTTTTATCGATATTTTTAAGAATTCGAAGAATTTTAATTACAATCTCTTTCATGCTATCTTTTTAGTGATTATATTTATCTGATATTTTTTTCTATTTTTAAGAATTTAATTTTTTTGAAATTTTGGTTTGTACTATATCTGTTTAGTGAATATATTCTCAATATTTTCAACTTTGTGAAAATATAGAATTTGACTAAAGCTAGATGCAAAATTCTAGGAATTTTAAGAATCGTGTTTCTTAAAATTTTACTTTGTGCTACTCTTCTTTGATAATTATATTCTTCCGATACTTTTCAAGAATTTAATTGTAATTTGCACAAAATATTAATAGTGATGGTAATTGATATTTTTAATTTATCGACGGTAAATAATTAATATTGATAATTTCTAATTTATTGATGATAATAAAGTAGAAATCGACTTTGACGGATGTCAATGAATATCAAAATAGATTTGATAGCTTCTCTCTTTCTCTCTCTTAAATTAAAAAGAGATTGATGCATTCTTCTTTTTCACATTGTGTTCTCTTTCTAATTGGCATGTGTGTCACTCGTGGTTCGTGGCGTCGCTTTACATAGAGTTTATCTTACATCCAATTAATTAAAAGACGAAATCATCATTGGAAGATGATTTTACTAGAACATACGAGAAATGTATTGAAATTTATTTCCGCAAGTTATATAGAAATAATTAATTCGCGTTGATAAAAGATTTTTATCATAACCTTTTTCTCTAATCTTTCTATTTTTGCTTCTATATTATATTTAACTAATGTCAAGTTTTTTCTTTTTGTTCTTATTAAGGTTTAATTTATAGAATGGATATGTGTGAAAATGATAATTTTAGTATTGTTGTGATTTCAGATATTACCAGTTATTCAACGAAATCTTATACAAAGAAATTTCCATGCGAGCACAGTTCTTAATAAATCACAATCTGGACGCTACAAAGTCACGCCTAAACGAGATAGACCACTGACGTATGAAATGGCAAATCCGCCTCATTATCTCGCTCATAGGAAAAGCTGGAATTCTTGGAATACCTGTATGTAATTTGCAAGAAGTATATATATGCCAGTTTGTCACATTTTTATAAAATATATTATTATCTTTCTAGCGAATATAAAGGATGGCAATAGACCATCAGAGACAGCTGTAGAAGATATGTTTATTCGACAATTCATGAGAGGGACATGGCATAATTTATTCGCGAGCGAAGTTATCATTAAGCGACAACATAATATTATTAGGATAGCTGGAATTATTACTCGTACTATAGCACCCTATAAAATATACTTTTTAACTGGCTATACCGAAGAACTCTTGAGTTATTGGCTGCAATGTCCCATTAAAATAGAATTGGTTACAACTGACAGTAAAAAAGATGTAATATTCAAGTATATATAGAACCTAGTATACATGTGTAAATAAAATTAATTAGATCTTTATTATAAAATAATATTTCTCAATATTTGTGTCGTGATTAAAATTTGCGCAATGCGAAATAAATTTTAATATGATATATATGTGATACGGACTTTTTTATTTTGATTTAAATATTATTTTATTTACTACAAGGTATATATATTTTAGTAATTATAGTATATAATACAGGAAATGCATACACACATATTCCCCTTATCATATATCTACATAAAAATTATTGAAATATAGTGTATATTGAAATAATTAAATAAATAAATGTGCTGCAAAGTTTATTGTTTTTCAAAGAAACTTCTTTACTTTTTATTCTTTGCATGTCATCCATTTATTTTGCATTACTTATAATAAATTGTTACATTCAATCATGACTCGCAGCCATATACAATCATTGCATCTTTATAATAAAAAGAGAAATCATACATCATACCATAAAAGGATTATCCAAGTAAAACTAAACGCTTCAAAAGCAGACTGACAGAGCATTCATAAATTCTATATATATGAAGATAATATAGCATAATAATTTTACATAATTGCTACTAGACCACACTCTCTCTTTCTTTAATATGCTTTTACAATTCCTATATATTCGTTCAGCGTTCAATCAGGACCGTGTGTAGCTCTCTCCTGTTACATTTGTACTTTTTTCGCGTCTCATTTAATATCATCATTCTATATAAATGTCTGATAAGGAAGAATGCTATTACTTGATATCCACGTTATTTTCATCCTGACTTATTACTAGGAAGTACTCTGCGTTGATACCACTGCTT